>NW_009259600.1:9056914-9080111 GCF_000687185.1 Egretta garzetta | reverse complement strand
TAACTACACAGGTTTCTTTTGCAGCAAGCAGGCAACAAAGCAGCACAAACCTATGCTTATGTTTAAAATTTCAGTAGGTTAAACTCACTTCAAACCGTGTTTCGGGCAGGCTCCATTTAGCAGGAGTGTATTTAAACGTGCAATTTAAGACATAAGGTGCTAACACCAGAATAACGTCAAAGTTGGTTCCTGCCCTTAAAAATCTTTCTGTCCACTTGGCTCTCGTAAGGCATTAGCGAGAGGTGACAGCGTTCCCACCACATTCCCAATAAAAGCCCTAGCTCTGATATCTACCCAAAATTCAGCACGCTTTCAAGCCTCCAGCTTTCCTCCTTGTGCTGGGTTTGGCTGGGATAATGTTCTTCACAGTAGCTCGTATGGGGCCATGTTTTGGATTTGTGCTGGAAACAGTGTTGGTAACTCAGGGATATTCTCATTACTGCTGAGCAGTGCTGACACAGTCAAGGCCTTTTCTGCTCCTCACCCTACCCTACGAGTGAGGAGGCTGGGGGGGCACAAGAAGTTGGGAGGGGGCACAGCTGGGACAGCTGACCCCAACTGACCAAAGGGATATCCTACACCATACGACACCATGCTCAGCATGTAAAGCCGGGGGAAGGAGGAAGGGGGGACATATGGAGTGATGGTCTTTGTCTTCCCAAGTCATCGTTACACGTGATGGAGCCCTGCTTTCCTGGGGATGGCTGAGCACCTGCCTGCCCATGGGAAGTGGTGAATGAATCCCTTGCATTGCCTGTGTGTGGCTTTTGCTTTCCCTGTTAAACTGTCTTTATCTCAACCCATGAGTTTTCCTCACTTTTACCCTTCCGATTCCCTTCCCATCCCACTGGGGGGGGGTGGGAGCGAGCAAGCGGCTCTGTGGGGCTCAGTTGCTGGCTGGGGTCAAACCACGACAGTCCTCCGTACTGCAAGGATGTAGACAGCTCCAAGTGTCTTTTTAAGAAGAGGCCTAAGTGCCACGATAAATCCTCCAGTCCCAGACTTTTGAGGACCGACCTTTGCTCCCTGATACACAGAGGATGTGCTAGCTGTTGCTGCAGATGTACCATCTTAACTTTTTTCCCCTCTAAGATTCAGCTTTAGTCTTAGTCATGTATCACCTGGATCCCACTGGTGCTGAACGGAGTAGCTAGGGGAGGACCATCAGCTTCCAAACAGTTCAATAAAAACTCCTATCCTTTTCTACGAGTTTAGAAAATGGTCATACCCACTCCCACACCCCACTGGTAAGTCTTGTCTCAAAGCGTGCGGGTGGGGAGGAGACGTAGCTCACAGGCTAAGGGTGAAATAGCAGACGTCTGCTTGAATTCAGGCTTACAGGGTAGCATAGGAACCAAGCCAGCTCCTTCCCAGGCTGAAGTAAGTCCTGTTGATAATCCTCTAAGCATTTTCCTTTCTAACCCAAGAACAAAAAAGCCTTTCTTTAACATTCAGTTTGGAGGCACCCAGCACGTGCCTAAGTTGCTGAGAACTGAGGCACAGGCACTGCCCACCCCCCACCAGCTTCACTTGCACCCTTACTTATGTCCACCCTCTCCCCAGGCTGTTCTTAACTTCTGATTATACTCACTTTTCCTTCCTTTCCCCCCAAATCAACTACCTCTCCGAAATCCCAACCTCTACAAACATACTAAAATGAAAGCACTAGTTTATGTATGTCCTACATGAGAAGAACAAGTGAACATTTTGCTCCAAACCCCTTCAAATGAACACAGGGCACTACAAACACAAACAGTTATAGCACAGTCAAGGAGAAGATGATTTTTCAGTCCTTCTGGCAGGTCCATCTTCCATTCTTGACTAAGAATAACAGTGAAGGCAATCACTAGATTTCAGAAAAGAATAAAAAGAAAAAACAAAGAAGGCGACCAACAGGCAGCGTATGGAGAGGGAGAAGGAGGAGCCCATGGCAGCGGGAGGGAAAGCAGCAAACCCCACAGGCCTACAAGATCCCTCAAGGAACTCAAACTGATGGAAAAGATAATGACAGAGCAGCAGCTAAACAAAATGTTTAGGAAAAAAGTTTTGACATTTGTTGAGGATAAAAATCAAGATACAGGAAGAAGAAAAGACGACATAGATGAAAAATATGAAATGGATACCCATGCATTGGGTTTTAACATGAAGATACTACATACAAGAGCACCGAGACTTTACTGGCATCATCTCAGCACATGGAGGAGGAGATAGGAGCAACTCTTAGAGCAGCCGTGCTTAGTACAGGGAGGCAGACAGAGGAAAGAACCCCAAAACAGCACAAGTACAGAGCAGGAGAGGTAAAAGCAATGCAGGAGGGCTGACGTGCAAGGTGGTGGCAGCACCTAATGGGTTTTAATATGGCTGAAGGCTGAAAAAACAATTGCGCTTTCATGGTGTATCCAGGGGCTTTGTTTCTAACTTTTAAATTAGCCCATGTTTCATTATTTTTAATAAATAGTACTTATTTGCATCTATTTTACATTGTCTCAGAAATAGCAATAGTAAGCACTAAACTATTTTTTTGAAAGATAAGATATAGCTTCCAAGAGGTTTTACCTTAAGTAGGCAAGGGCTATTAGGTTTCCCTGCTCTGCGTCAGCAATGGTGAGAGCATGACGACTTGTGCCTCCTCGCTTCATCTGCGCAGTTAAAAGGACAGGCACACATTATTAAGGAGAAAGTCTGTAAATAAGCTTTATCTCCCATCCACTGTCAGGTACTTCAGCGCCGTGTACCAGCCGATTTGCTTGCCATGCCGCTGTTCGGTCTGCACAGGCCTTACTCATCCATCCTACTCCAGCCAGAACACTCATGCAGAAAATAGGCACAAAAATGCATACTGTTGCCTTCTAAAATGTATTTCAAAACATTTCTCAAGGACTTCTTTTATATCTGAAAATTGCTGTCAAATCAGCTGGCTTGTGCAAAATTTTAAGCAGTATGACAAGCATACTAAACATTTTTAAGAACTTTTCTCTGTGACTAAGGCCACTAAAGGCAATTCTTCAGGGACAACAGAAGATGGAGAAGGTATTCACTGAAGCTCTCAACTGGACATAAGAACCACATCAACTCCCCTCCTCCCACCCACCTTTCCTTCCAGCAGACATTAACTTTTCTTCTTCATCAAAGCACTGCTGTCTTCTACTGCGTATTTACCTTGCCCACTTTTCCCAGGGGAATTCCACTGTAAACACATATCCTAAGTGTACAAAAACAGAATTTGAGAAGTGCTGTTAACCGAACTAAGAATTTTCGCACTAGCTTTATTAAGAACACAAACAATATTTTTCCCTATGCATCAAGTATAAGGTGTGAGGATTTTTTTTTTCCTAACTGTAGGAAGTAAAAGAATTTCTGCTAGAAATACAAATTTCCCAATACAAGTAAGTGATTAAACCACTCCCCTAGCATTCACAACATCAGCCTTCATAAGAAAGGAGCAGTGTGCACTGCTGCTGCGCAGCAATGCCACTGCTGGTAGCCACTGCAGAGCTGCAAATGGGCACGGGAGCACAGGAACCTGCAAGTGACACAGTGACAAGAAATCGGCCTTAGTGTTCAGCTGTAACTTGTGCTCTACCATAGCGTACTCTACCAGGAATGAGTTTAGAGTTGCAGGTCATCCATCACAAGTCATTTTCTTCTGCACAGGTCAGCATGATCTCCCATGGAAAACTGCAAACTATTTATAAATACTTCTATAAAAAGTCTAAAGCAGACATTCTTTATGAGGCAGGAAGCAAAGGGTTCTTTAAAACTGTTTAATTACACGTTTCAGGTAAGCACAGACAATACAGTAGATTTCCCACCACTGAATATTTACATTCTTTTCTCTAGGCTTGAGCTGTTCATTAAGAGTGTCTTTCAATCAACATCCTTGCTCAATCACTTTTGCCGCAAAGAAGGGTGCTGGAATAAAACTACTGCAGGAGACTTCATTCCATTCAAGGCATGATTTTCTGTGGGTTTTTTCTCCTTTAAGAACCACCTACTGGTAGTTCAAGACATTTTGGGAGAATTCTGGCTTCCAAGATGACCTGAAGAATGTATTGAAACCAAGCAGTGTGTTGAAGTCCTAGAAATACTTAAATCAATACCGTTACGCATGTTGTAGAGCTGAAATTCTCTTTTCACTGGCGTTGCCACTGATGCCTGGTTTCTGTTAGGACAGTTTTACACCAATTTTGTTTTGTTCCTTTTTCATTAGCCTTTGGGCCTCTTTCTCCATTTTCTTTCGTTGCTGTTCTGCTGCTCTTTTTTCCCTTTCTGCTATCTTCTGTTGTCTGCAAGTAAAGAAAACACAAATTCCTAAATAACAGGAATCCAATTTTCAGCATAGTCATACCTTAAGTTCCTGTCAATAAATAGGTTATTATAACTAATAAAAAACAGAGCTTTAGTCTACTTTAGTCTAGCTTTAGTCTACTTTAGTCTAGCTTCAGTTAGGCTCTGAACAGTTATGCTTTTACTGTGCTGAAGTCCTTTTTTCAGTTTAATCTAGTTTTGGGCAGTAATATTTGCTCAAATATTTTACAGTCTAAAAGCCACTCAATTCTCAAAGATTCAGATTAAGTGAATCAGCAAGAGTATACAACAGTTATAAGGCCTAGAGCTCTTTAGAAGAAAAAAAAAAAATCATCTAATCTATCTAATGCTTTCAGTAGGAAGACTACCAGTCTTTTCAAATTCAAATCAGAAGAGTTCAGCTTGTCTGGAATGTTGACTTGTATCTCCCCTTTCTCTCAGCGGAGGCATCAGTAGCTATCCTCTTTGTAATGCAAGTACTACAAATATTTTCCTTGTGATCAGATGAGATAACTTCTAATATTGCCTTTCACGTGTTCGGGACCTGTGTTGTACTCTACTGTCCAGTACAAATATAAACAATAGCCTTGAAGGAAATTAAAATATAATTTAGAAGTCTTCATTTGAGTATCCTTTTAGCACTATTTCTTATCACTGCTATAAAACCCCAGACATCACTACCTGCTAGCTTGAAGAATCTGTCTACAGAAACAGGTTTCCAGTTTCAACAAATACACAGCTGACTAGAGCGAAGGAAAAAAACAACACAAAAATGCACTCAGTTTATTCCCCTACTTCAGACAGAACACATCACTGAGTGGTGCAGGGGCAACGAAGATCCATACTCCAAGTGGCACATTGCAGATTTCTCCTATATTCCATAAGTAGTAATGGAATGGCATGAGGAGGTCACTCTTGCTTTTGATTCAGTTTATTAGATATGAAAAATTTGCTAAGGTTCTTGCAAGATGACTTTAAAATAACGTTCAATGCACCAAAATTACCTACGCACATCCACTTCAGTGTGTAAAACATACAGAATTAAAAGCTATCATCATCTGAAGCAACTTTCTCTGGTAGATTCCAACTATGGACAAACTGGGCACAGAAAACTTTGAAATACTTGAGGTACAAACACTATGTATTATCTTTGTAATGGATAGGAGAGGGGCTGCACTTAATTTAATACCTTCATGTTTTTCCTTGATTGATTTTTTTAATGGCTAGAAGTTTTCCTGTACTCTATTAAGCTGCTCTGCTGTCTGTCACGGAAGAATGAAATTAGTGACTCACATCAGGATCTATCTCCCAAGTTAATGGAAGCCCAAGCTTTTTTTTTTTTGAGATCATGACCTGCTATTCTACATCCCACCAGAAGGCTGGGTAGTTGACAGTGCTGTCAGTCTAGCATATGCAGGGTAATAATATTTTCCACTTGAGAGAAGCAGAGTTTCTTATATTCCCCACACCTCTGAACTGCTGCAGAAGGGAAAAAGCTATACATACAACAGCCAGAATGAAGAGACAGTAGAGGTCCAAAAAGCCACATGAGGTGTTGATCAATGCTGCTACTCATTTGCAATTCTGAAGCGGGGAAAGTCAGAGCAGATCGTGTTTCTTTTCCCCCTTATAAACAGCAGGACACAGAACTCCTCTGCACAGAGAAGTGGTTTCCATGCCCTCTACTGGCTGAGTAATTTTATTGGACTTCAGTTACGCCCAAAGGAGAAAAGACCTTCATATCACCTCAGACAGAGGAACTGAAGTGACCAAAAAATATAAACAAGTAGCTTACCATGAAGTGATTACCTTTACACTGCTCTTTTACTTGGTCATTATTCAAAACACTGATCTCTATTCCAAATTTCCTGCAAGTTTTCAACATAATGTTACTACCTTTCAGGCTCAGGAAGGCTTTATTTCTCAATAAAGGAAGAGCTTATGACCAACTATAGCCATATCTGACTCACTTTTTCTGGGCTCCAAAACAAGGAGTTCAGCAGAGTTTGCATGTAATGATGCAAGCTCTTTAAACCAGGCAAGTATTCACTCCTGATGTCAACCCTGCTTTGCATTCCTAACACAAGTTATGTCCAAAAAAACCCTAAACCTCATTGGTTAGCAGAACACTAATTATAATCAGAACAGTTAGCAAACGTTCTTATTCCAGCTTGTTTTTGTTTACTGTATACATACTGAATAACTGTAATAAAAAAGATTTCATACCATTTGGTCTTTTACTTCAACACAATTAAAAGTACACCAGCATTTAGCTCAACTGTTCCCACTGGGAAAAAAACTTCATTGGTATTAGAAAGTCTAAAGGTGCAAATAGGCATCTACAATTTGCAGAAGAAACCAAGTTCTAACTAACTTCAATTGACTGAAAATGCAGTTTATCATCCAGTACACTGATTCGTCACTGACTGGAAAATTCAGTGCATCCCAGCCCAGAACCTACTGAGGAGTGGGGAAAAAAAAATTAAGACTACAGGAACTTCTCAGGCACTAGCAGCCTACTCCTCAGCCCTGTCTTTCAGCGTGCTTTGATTCCAGGAGGCATTTGGCTTACTATACATGCTTATTTCAACTGTTAGTTATACACACTGAGTCACCAGAGAGAAGGCCACAGGATACAGTCTTCTCCGCTATTTAGCAGGCCACAGCCCATTTTTACTTGATGGATCAGCATTCTGTTAGTACACAAAAAATATTCCAGTCTAAGACCCTTCTGAATACTAACTGAGCACCAACAGGTACTCAGACACACCTATGTAGGGGAGACCCTCGCTTTTTCTGCACACTTGTTTCATTCTCAGTAAGCACTGCTGGACTACAGTCAGCATTAGCACTGTGGAGGGTTATGGTGACTTTGTCCCCCATTTAGCAGTCTGAAATTTTCAGTCCATCTTATAGACCAAGATGCAGTCTTCTAGCATTAAGAAGAGACTCCAGATCACTTCCTTAATACAGCAGGTTGAAAACAGAGCCAGGCCTGTCAAGTACCATACGTAAGTTTTACATTAAAATGTCAGATGCTAATTACACAACAGATGTAAGAGAAGCTCTAAACCAAGAAGGTATTTCCTGTCAATCTTCCTAAAAATCAGCCAACACTTTCCTCAATTACAAAAAAACATTGTAATTTGATGTCATGAATAAAACAAAGGGTTTCCTTCACACAGCTGGGATACAGCTTACACAACGATCAGTTGTACTGAGGTGGCGATTCATAGCTGGCCAAGCAGCATGTAATACAGACAGTTACAGTTCTGATCATGTTCTTCCTATTTACTTGAAATACTGGACACATATGCATCCCTTCTAAAACAAGTAAAGTTTGATAATTTTTAGTGGGGCCAGGAAGGAATTCTATGAAAACTAACCACTTGAGCTGAAGCCTTTCAATAGTAAAGATGCCAGGCTGAAATGTTTAGAACAGCTTCAACCAAGTAAGATGACACTTTGAAAAACAGAGTTTGTGGGAAAACCCCACTGCTATCGCCACGTCAGAGATCTCTCTTACTAAGTATTCTAGAGCATGAACCTGACAATCAGCAGACAATACACCCTTGACCATCCTGGGACTATCCGTTACACAAATTTTACACTCCAGAAATAAGCTGGCGTATGCATAGGCCAGATCATTTGTGGTAGCTAGTTTGTGTAAGACGAGTCCCTGCTTTGGAAAGTCTGAGTACTTCTTTTCATAGTCCTAAAAACATCTGTAGCGGAACGTGGTTAAGGGTTAAGTAAAGTACAATGCAGTCTCTGCAGTTAGCAAAAATAGTTGTTTCACTTCTCAGTTAAAAAAAAAAAAAGCAGTAAGTATTTTTCATTGTTTTTCATTTTCTTTGTCTGGTGCATCATAGATTAAGTCTCAGTAGATTGTACTTCAGCGATTAAAGATCTTACTGAGCCTGTTGATATTCTTTATGGGAAAAGGTACTACCCTTGGAACAAAACCAGCCCAAAGGCACATCATTCATATCACAAAGCTTGTACTTCTGTGATACGTTAGCAAAAGACAAGACCTGAAACAGTTTCAGTGCTGAAGTTAAAAAAAAACAACCAAGATACTGACCAGAATGTACACATACAGGTATCTGATTAAGTTTACAAAAATATTTGCATTACAGCCCTATTCTCACATGTTAAGCTGCTGCAGAGCAAGATTCACAAAACTGGAACTGGTTGAATTTATTATCTACCATTAATGCATCAAAAGTGTGCTGGTGACCTCCCTCTTGTCTTAGTCTACTGGTTGAAAAAAAGTATATTTTCTCCAATATTACAATAAATAGTTGACCAGAATCCTTCTTTTGCAAAAATTCTTTTTTTTCCTTTAAAGATACACAGTTCTAGAATGATTTTTGAATGTCCTTATTTCATATTATCACCATTGTCCCACTGAAGCCTCATATTTCTGATTTTGTGAGTAGAATGAGAGCAGTTTAAGAAGCTGGCACCATCTGAGGCAGGTTTTCTAATGATGTAGCAATCAAAGTTTGATAAAAACTTGAAATGAAGCAGGTTAACTTAAGTCCCTGCCAACTCAAATCATTGCACGTGATTAGTTTAAGTTCAGCCTACATCTCTTTACCCTTCATACTCCTTCCACGTGTTCTTAAGAGGAAAAAAGAACACAAATGGAACAGATGAAGTATTCACACTAATTTTGTGCAAGACACTGATTTTGCATTCACGCCTTATCAGCTAGTTCAGTTAAGTTATCTAGAAAAGCATGGGTCCTGTGGGGATTCCAAGAACATATTTATCACTTCACCTTCTATCCTGAACTATTTTTACTTCACAGCACATGGTTATGATCCCTTTTATAAGGGCATCCAGTGGTATTTTACTTAAGTTGAAATGTGCTAGTTGTACATAATAAATTGTGTTTGTGGGGGAGGGCGGGGGGGTTAACACGTTGTTCTAACATTTCAGTGATTCTCAGATTTCCCCCACTACATCATCTACTGAATTTATTAGATACAAAAAGTGTTCTGCTACATAAATATTAGATGCATAAAAATAGTCTGTCTTAAGAATTACTTAACAATTCTTAGCACTTAGAACAGAAAGGTGTTACAACAAATCAGCCTGTATTTGATTATTTTACACGTAAAACTTAACATAGTGTTATATTATTTCCAATTACCTAAGAACTTCTTCTGCCTGCCAGGCAGCATCTTCCTCTTCTTCCCAGGCATTAGTATTTTCCTGCCAAGTATCCAAGTCTCCCAGTTCAGGCTGAAACAAAAGAGGAGCTCTAAGCACATGGAAAAATTAGATAAAACACTTATTTTTAACTTTGATGCTTCAGACTTCCAGAAGTATTTAAGAAATGACAGTATTTCTCAGCTTATTGTTTATGCATTTTCCCCTGACTTTTTCCAGTTAATTGTTGGAGGGTTTTTTGGATTCTATTGGTGGATAACAAAGGAAGGAAGGAAGGACTGGAGTGCGTTTTTAGGAAGAAGGACATAAGTTGAGCAGATGAATTGAGTAGATAATGTAAAAGATTTCTGGAAGTTGTATGGACAAACCAATGTGTACATTCCCGTTTGTGTCCAACATCACTTGAGTGCTGCTTTTACTCACTAGAAGTCCTTTCCTGAATTTTTTTCATTACAGACAGTCTAAGGAAGTGGTATGACTATTCTGTACTGCTTTCTGCCTAGACCCTTTTGTGCATTATGTTAATCAAAGCAGAAGCACTGTTGAAGACGGCAAAGGGGAAGAGAGAGCGCATCTCCCTCTAAACAGACAGGCTGTTAGGTAACTAGACTTTTTTCAAAGGCTAAAGAGCAAAAGTTAGGATACTGTTAGAATACAAACCCTACAGAAAGGAAGGGAAAAGCAGAAGGGTAAAAATGGGTCCAAGATAATAAAGCAAAGGTAACCCAGAGGCTTTCAAGGAACAAAGAAAAAAAAGCATCTTCTACTCTTTTGCTAGGAACTTACTGTGTAGAATCCAAAAAATAAAAATATCCAGTGCATTGCTTTAGAAGATTTGCAATTATGCAAGTTTGGAAGTTTCTTACCTTTTTCTCACTGATCTGTTAAGTTTCTCAGTAGAATAAGTAAGTTAAAAGTAGATTAACTACTTAATTGCTTTGAACCAAATACTGAATTTTAAAACAATTATGTTATTCCACAACCATTCCTCTTGCTCCCTACAACACAGACCTTAGGCAGACTATTCCTTCTCCTACAGAACAGTCATTTAACTGTCAAATACAAGATCAATACTTAGAGCATACTTACAGACTGGTGAATAAAAGGAATATCTTGTGTAGCTGCTAATCTGCTAGAGAATCCCGTGTTTCCTTCTGGAATCCCAAAATTTAAAGGCTCTCGTTTTTTAATAACTATCTGAAAATATTCAAAAAAAAGGAATGAAAAGTGGTAAGTACTGCACAGATTCTGTGGTGATCATATAACTCTGTGCCTGTGAAGACACAGCTTCACAACACCACACTCTGTCTCAAACTTGCTCAGGTTCCGGAAACTGTACAGCCAAATGAACTGGTAAGTGAGAGAAGCTAAATACAAGAGACACAAGAACTCCCTCCTCCCCCACTAGCTTTTTCTTAAGTCACATGGAAATCCATGACTGTATCAAGGCAGTCAAGAGACACAAGAACTCCCTCCTCCCCCACTAGTTTTTTCTTAAGTCACATGACTGTATCAAGGCAGCGAAAGAGCACAGAGAATTACAGATCAAATAGCCACATCTCCCAGTACTTGTATAAGCTATCAATTACATGATATATTCCTTGGAGAAATCATGCTTCCTTCCATGATAGGTATAAAATACTACTCTTGAGGACAGAGCTGTCTGCACAGCTACACTGCTTTGGAACATGAGTTCTCTTATCTACTTCAATAGCCCATCTGTGCAGACAATTTAAATTCCAATTCTCCAATTTAGAGAGAAGGATGTTGTGGGGGACCGTGTCAAAGGCCTTGCAGAAGTCCAGATAGATGACATCCATTGGTTTCCCTCTGTCCACCGTTGACATAGCCCATCTGTGCAGACAATTTAAATTCCAATAGTTGAAATGTAATTTACTATCGCATCAACTGGTAAAGCTCTTTACTGATCTGGCTAAAAAACATGCACTAATGCCTCCCCTAAAAGGCTTATCAGAAAATTTAACACAGTTGCCAAGATCATGTATCCCTTACTTGTCTTGACCTCAAGACACGAACTTACTCACTTTGTTTAGCATACCTTAAGTCCCCTCTGCTTCCTAAAGAGGTAGATTCACAGTTCCACTGACTGTACAAATGCTAGTACCAATGCAAGAAAGGAAACAGGACTAGACCATCTTACTCAACAATGACAGACTCTGTTATTTGACTGAAGTTCCACTTCCAGACATTGTAGATATGAGCGGTAACACTATTTTGAAATACCAGTTCCTTAATTCCAGACTCCCCAATATAACTTGGTGAAACAAGTAACCATTGTTTTCTAGAACAGCAGTGCTGCTACCTCAAACTTCAGTAAAGCAGGGCACGGAAAGTCTCTGTTCAAATAATGGAAAGGTATGAGCATAAGTATCTTAGTGCAGTGGTTCCATTTTCAGAATTAAAGTGACTCAAGGGTTCTCACATTATACTTCCCAGACCCTTCAGACTATTAAATTCTTCATAAGTTTCCAATAACATTAAAACTAAAGATGTAAACATGAATGACCATCACATCTGGTAAGATCTCAAAGAGTCAGTATTTTTAATTGGACATGTTAGACTAGACATCAGCACCTATTCTCATTTCAATAGGACAGCTTAATTTTACCAGAAGCACCTTCTGCCAATTTACTCATAGCCTATTTCAAAGCAAGGAAAACCCTCTGTTAAGTATAGCTGAAAGCGCAATACCTACTTTCTGAGTTTTTCTTATTGTTGGTGTCATATCTTTGAAATAATCAGGTTCCATTTGTTCCAAAGGATTTTGCTGAGCAGCCACATTACCATTGCCACCTTCAATTTTCACACTGGTAGGTGCATCTTCATCCCATGAAGACCAGTCTTCTACTTCTGGCTGAATAGAAGTATATGGTACAAGTTAATATTACCTGCAAGTAAAACCTTGTCTTCTTGTATCTTGCCAAGATATATACTTACTATTATATAGCATATGTAATAATATTGTATTTTTTCTAAGATATATACCAATTCTGTGGTAGGACTGGTATAATAGACAATCACTTAACAGAGTGATTAAATCACCTACCACTTAAGCAATTACCTGTTTAGGAACAGATGAATAATCCACTGTGGTTGGCAAAGTTATTTCATCTCCACTTAACTTTCGCCCTCTTCCAGACCTGAAAGAAAAATGTAGGATTCCTCCAAGCTCTGAAAACATGAGCACTAAGTTTAAAAAAAACAAAAAGGAAGTCTGAGAACAGCACTACTGTAAATAGTCCTGGCTAAAACATTAAGTGCTTAAAATACCTTAATATTAATTACTGATAGTAAAATTCAGCTAAATAAAGGAATTTCATCATGAATCTAAAGCGGCGTTGACAACAATTTCAAAGTGTAATTTACTTTTCAAACTGCAGTCGAAGTATAGGAGCTACTCTAAGAACTATGAAAATGGATAAATTAACTCAGTTATTTGCACACAGTCAGTTAAAATTTTTTGATTGTCAGTGCTTATGAAGCAAACATTATTGATCCGCGTTTGTTCAAAGATAACCATTTCTACTGTAAGCTGAGAAATTTTTCTACTTGTTTTAGATGTTAAGCTGTGTCTCACAAAATAGCTTGCTGAGCTGGTTGATTTTAAAAGCCCCTCCAAAGCACTTTTTCCTTCCAAGTCTGAACAGAAGTAATACAAGATTATGCAAGTCAACAGCTTCTGTTCAATACACACTTCTACATACTTTAAGAATACTGTTTCAACAAAAACGTTTCAGCAACTACATAAAATAATTTTAGCTGAAGACAAACACTAATGCATTACAAAGAAAGCACCTAGATATTGTGATCTTTGAACGCTGCCGTTAAGTAAAAACTAATCAAAATTTTCTTAGGTGACATTCACTATATTTTAAAACCTTACAAGACAAGAGAATGAAATTCAGGCTTGTTTTCCCCAAGGAGTGTAAGCTCCTATAGTAAAAGTCATGTAAATAACCTTATACAGCCTGGAAAAGTTATGTTTTATTTATTACTGCTTATGAAAATACAACTGGGTAACTACAATCTGGAGTGCGTTAGTTCTACTGTTATAGAACATTCTACCATCAACTCAGAATAGCTGAATTGCTTGCAATACCACCTCTGCTGCATGCTGGCGAGTGATTAGATGTATTTTTCCTACTTGAAGCCCAACAGATTCTTCCTCAGGAAAGATCAGGTGCTATCATCAAATTTTCAAGCTTTATATAATTAACTCTAGCCCCTTTAGAAACTGCTCCTTTACGCTGAAAAGCAACATAGTTTAGGGGTAAAGGAAGGTGAAAACACTGTTCCCTCGAACACATTAGAGACTTCTGGTTCTGGCTGATTGGATTTAGTTGACATCTCTAAAGGAAGCCCAAGCTTGGAAATCTCCTCCTTCTGACCTGTACAACATCCATATCTTTAACAGTACTCTAAGCCACCACTTCTGCAATTATATGCACTTCCCTACTTATATGACCTAGAAGACTTCAGCAAGTGGCTTATAACAAACATTTATCCAGCCAAAATGTTACACTGACAAGGGTGAAGGTGGGAGGCAACAGCTTCTGTCATACAACATAGGAAAGAGTATACTACACACAGCAGCACCGAGGAAGGCTACATATCTCCACTTCTTTTTCTACATAGGGAAAAAGATGCTTATTGCTTCACAACCATCATTAGACAGATATTGATCACCGCTCTGAAAGCCAAATGCCTCTAGAATTCTTGGTTTTGTTTCTCCTTACTAACTAGCAGCATCCAGACTTCTCAGCTGGAGAAGATAACTAGAGATTTTAAACAGAATGAAGTTTCATCTCTTTTTATACTTATGCCTTTTATTCCTGGAAACAGTGAATTCAGGCAGGCCACTGTTGATCAAAAAAAGTTTTAACTAAACAGATGACTAGTACTAAATGTAGGCTTTACACTGACTAGAAGATGCACTATCTCTACAGGTACTTGTTTAAATTAAAAACTAATATAAACTAAATAAGTACTAGCTCATATCCACTGAATTAAAATGCACATTTAATTAAATCAGATTTGCTTGTTATCAGGCATGCTCATATGCAGGGTGCATTACAGGAAGACAAAACTTACCAAGCTATGCTTTGCAGCTGACATTAAACAAGAGAAACATCTGTAGTTAATGGACTGAACTAATCTGATCTACTGACTTGCTTATGTGAAAGATTTTAAATTTTCATTCTTTCAACTGTTAGTCACAGAAGAAAAGTTCTCCTACTTTTTACTCCCAAGCAGTTCCTCAGCTGTTCATTTCAAGCATTTAGTTCAAAAATTGAAAAATGGAGGAAAAATACTGTCATTACACCTACCAAACAATTATCTGCTTATAAAAGCTACCTTAACACTTAGAGAGATGAAGGGTCCCCATAATATAGAAGCTACCATCAACTCAGTGTTTTGACTCCTTTTAGAACTTAAACAGCAAGTATTCTTAATTTAATTCAGAATTCAAATCATAGCACTAAGGTTGACAACTATGTATTTGTATGCATCATTAAAATGTATCCCTTCAAAGCCTCACTAGATCCGCAGTGAGTTTACCAAGCAGCTGAGAGCTTCCTCTTATTCTTGGAATAAGTAAAGGTGAACAGGAAATAAACAGTTATTTTTTGTTTACTATATATTCTGCATATGCTTTAACCTCACTGGCAAAGTAGTGATCTTATACAAAAGGAGAATACATTTCTCTAGACTGCTATTTGTTTATGTAGAACAACATTCTACAAGAGTGGCAAGAAGGAACAGCAGTCCAGATGACAGCACAGTGCTGAGAAGATCTACCTCAGGTACTCTGCTACTGTACTGTCGAACCCTACTACTATTTAACTGTAACTCTTGATGGGTTTTTGAATTCTTCTAGGTACTACATTGCCGTGTTCATTGTCTACAATGCAAAAGAACACTAAGTATGACTTACAAGAGTAAGCAAAAATAAGTCACGTTCATTAAAAAGAAAAAAAAAAAAAGGCAATTCCCTTGAACTTTAATCACTGTCCTCCAAACTTCTGAAAGAATCTTCAACAGGCAGAACAATCTGAAGTTTCAGGCAAACGTTTCTTAATAAAGCAGGATGAGAATCACTTACGTTTATAAGGAAATCCTACTGACTGATGACTGGGTGGATGCTGCCATTAACTGAACCCCTTAAAAAACAAAATATTGCTTGCCAAGCTCCTTTAGAAAATGCGGAGAAAAATTTTTCTTCAAGTTTGACATAGGATAGCCTTAAAAGGCAATTTTAAAACCCTGTCATAGCTGTTTAGAAAACACCGCTCATTAGAGCTATCATACCACAAAATACACTCACAACTGCACTACATAGACTTTTGCACTCTGAAGGAATATGAAGATTAAAGAATGAATTTGACTTAGTTTTTATTTGTCTTGATTGTTTTGCAGTTAGTAAAATCAGAACTGGGAAGAGTGGTGGGTGGGTGTTGGGAGAAGGAAAGAAGTAGAAGAACCTGTAATCAAAAAAGAAAAGGTAACCAAATTAAATAAGACATGTTTACCTGCATATTAACTTTTTAATGAAAGAAAGCACTGCTGCCAGGCAAGTACAGATTTTAAAGAGTCGAAACTGTGTTATGGCCATGGTGAGAAACCCTTCCTGCAAAAGAAAAAAAAATTAGATGTAGAGGATTATACATCTTTACATAGTTCTTAAAGCCAATTTCCTTAGTTGCTCATAAGCAAGAAGAATCCTGTGAAACTATATTAATGCAAGAAAAGAGAGGAGGTACCTGGAGCAAAGACACTACTATTGGGACATTTCACTGATGTAATTAATACAAGTACCTAATATATATGACCTTTAAAGAAACAGCACATGATTATAGGTAAAGTCACAGTTAAAGATACTTTTAAAGGGGAAGGGCAGGCAATCAATTGCAGTGACTGTACAGCTGATCTGTTTTAGACACGAACAATGGCACTGAACACCAGCAATGCAAGGAGAACAGAATAATCATCTGTAAGAAGCTTGAGCAAGTCTTGCATATACAAATTTTAAATTTAGTCAAAATTGGACATTTAAATATAGTTTCTATTTTGATGGAAATGTATGATGAGAACAAACACTGTATTTTAGAATGAGTGTCACTGAAATATCATCAGCAAAGACTGTTCATCCTGTGTGCACTGTAGCACCAGTGAACCCCTAGATCTATCAATATTCCTGTGCCAGACTGGATCACGCTAGCTAACCCAGCCAATAAAAAATTGACCTTTGGCTGAAGCCACTTATGTTGGCAGCTATTTTTCAGTGTCAATTTGATAATCTAGAGAATTTATACACAGTATACCACATTATTCCAACAGATCCCCTCAAAAAGGTACAGATTGAGTCAAAATAATCTGCTGTAATAAAAGGATCCCTTACCTCTCTTCTACAGGTGAAGATTTCAGAGCAAAGAAGAAGACGTTAGGCTTCACAAATAGCTTTTCATTACATACATCTACACTTGCAACAACATTTTCTGTTGTAAGTTTAACATACCTCCTGGTGAGAAGAGAAGGCAGCCCTGTGACATTTCCTCAGGCCATGAGCATTCCATGGAAGGACAGCTTGATTTCAAATATGCTATGGCATTTAAATCACTTTTTATATTCCAGGCTTTAAGTTAGGAAGAGTCAGGAAGGTGGATCATTAGGTGGGCTGCTCCAATACTGTCCTGAGGATTTTATTAAAAAGTACATAATGGGATTTGTGAGCTTCATGGAGCTTAAGATTTATTTTTTCATTGGTGCTCATTTGCTATAATGTAACTAGTATTAAACACTGTAGTAATACAGTACTGGAAATACTGCTTCACATTCGGTCCAGATAAGGAATTTTCACTACTGAAAAATCATACAGGGTAGATACTAAACAAACAGGCCCTTTTACTGTAAAATGGAAGGCTTAAGTCAGTAAGTAACTACCAAATTACAGAGCACACTACCAAGCTGTAGCTCAGGAGAGAGGCCTCATAAGACACATTTTACCTCTACTTCAACACTAGCATTGTCCTAATCTCATTTCATGGGAGATTTAAAAATGTAGATAAGCTTGTACGAGAGTGGGTATTAAATGAGCTTTTCACCTAACAGGAATAGGGAACAGGCAAACTTCCCACAAAGAAGCAAGAACAGCAGATGCTGTCCAACACATTTAGCTTTCAGTTTTAAAGACAGGACGATAATTTCATATTGTGCTCAAGCACTTCCTTACCTTCTGGAATAAGCAATTTTGACAGTATCTAGGTGACAGAAGAAGGCATCAGTCAAGAATTTGAAGGATTCAGAAATAGTGGAAGTTAGTGAAAAAATAGCAGACAGCAACAAGATGGACAGTTGTCTACTCTAAAGGCAGAAAGTATTGCAAACTAACCCTGAATTGGTGAAAGAAATTGTTACTTTTAGAAGAGGCAGCTAGAAGCCATCTACCTGGTATCTGCGGTACGAAGAGCAGGTGAACTGCTGAAATGAGAATAAAAGTACATCTTTTCTGAAAGGAAGCTTGTTTAGAAGCTCACTCCACTTTTCTGTCAGAATTCACTCTTCTAACAGCTTGGGGGGCAGGAGGGAAGGAGTAGAAAAGTACTCCACATTAGAAAGAGTAAAGCCATTTTCCCCACTATTTAGCCTACCTAACCGCCACACCACACAGCCAAGACAGCTCCTAAATTAAAAAAAAAAACAAAACAAACCCACACACAACCAGCTATTGATTGAAAAAGGTTGTTTTATAAAGCAACTGTTACTCAAAAACGTCTGCAGACTTGATATTTGTTCCTAAGTTCAAAGGACTGGGAAGGTTATTAGCTAAGCGCAAAACTAAAATCAGAACAACATTCAAGCATGTCACATATATATACACATACGTATGTGTAAATATATATGTAAGCATATATAACCCCAGTTTTTCAACTAATGTTCATTTTTACATATATATTATATATATATATACACACACACACACACATATATATATATCAAATTGTATAGTGCATTGACTTCCCAATGTCAAGTTAAACAACTACAAAACAGAATCCACAAGAAGTCTGGCTTGCAAGCTTGTCAAGTCCACTGCTGACAGGAGTTAGCCACCATTTTTCCCAGGTCACTCCTATACATGAGTGATGACACTTCCGATATCACCAGTATGCCTATTTGGCAGGGTTCAATAGCTATCATCATTGCCCATAACAATCAGATAGCTTGACCCTCTCCACTTTCTACACGTCATTCAAAAATGTCAGAGTTATGATGACAGATAACACACAATCATACAATGTATTTGTGTTAAAGCTGCATTTCACTTCACCTGCAGCAGCACTAGGCCCTTCAAGACAGCAAGTACTGTTTTGCCTGCCTCTTCTCTGAACTTCGATTCTAGTCTTGCCAAGTAAGCTCTGCACACTACAAATTGTCAGATGCACAGAGTTTTGCCAACAACATGCTATCAGCTCACCATAGTAATAATTGCTAATATTACTAATCCTGCAATCCTGCACCTTTAAAAAGTACTTTAATCAGTATTTATTTTTTATACTGCTAATTAAGATATGAAGCAGTATATAGGCATTAATTTTAGCAATGTACTAAAAGTTGTTTAAAATAGAATCTTGAACCAATTATTGGCTCAAGATTAGGACAAGTCAAGCATTCTCCCCGGTGTCTGAAACAGCACTTGAAGCATTTATGCGTTGCTGTAAGGACAGCACTTCCCAAAAAGAAAAGTTAAAGGTAAGCTAAAGGTTTTGATGTGTGTGTGTGTGTGGGTGTGTGTGTGTGTGTGGTTTTGGGTTTTTTAAGAAAATTAATTGATTTTCCCAAAGGGAAATGATTTTACATTCTGAAGCAGTTGTATAAATACAAATGTACCTTGAACCTTAATACTTCCCGAGTTCACTGCAAACTTAATTCACCTGACACCATTACACTAAACTTGTTAAGTGAAACAAAGTGTTCATTCTTTTCTTGTTCTCCATCTTTCTCAAACACTGGAAAGAAGCACAGCCATGTATCTTCCTTATCTCATGAACAGGAATAGATACTGAACGGTGTAATGCTAAATGGCAGGGCCAAAGCCTTCTTTCTTCCTTTTCTTTTTTTAAGCCTTTCCCTGATAATCAATCCCAAAAGGACCTACAATTGTATCAGCAGCTGACTACAATACAGGATGGCACAAAGACATAATACAAAGTGGCAGTGCTCCAGCAAGAATCCTAGAACATTTCTTAACTGATGAAGCCAAAGGTGAAACACTGGACTAGAATTCAGAAAATCTGATAGAGTTGTCTGTCGGCCTGATAGACCTCTGTGCGTACCACGCCTCATGCCTCAGCTTCTCATTTGTAAAATGAGATAGAACTTTCCTTCTCCCATTATTGAGATTGCTTCTAATGTATTACATTTATCAGACTTACTGCCAACTGAACTTTTAAGTTCCAGATATAAATAAGTAAATAAATCAGGACATGAGTCCTAATTAATTTAATTCTAGCAGCCAATGCAACAATTTTGTAACAGACATCAAATTTAGCTGGAGTTTGACTTGCGCAGCTCACACTGCCTTCCTATTGGTAAAATGTCACAGCAATTGCCCACATGCAGGATGAGCATGGAAAGGATTGAAGCTCGGCAGCAGCAAGATGTTAAACACATTAGAGCCAAGTCAGAAGAATGAGGCAACTTATCCCTGAAAACATTTTATGGATCCATAAAGGAAATATAGCGAAGGGAAAGGAAGCTCAGAAATGTATTGAACTGAAACATTTTTACATTACTTTCAGCTTTCAGCAGTGGCACGCCTGACTTCACTGACACTAGCCAGCAAATTGTCCACAGCACGTACAGTCCAGCTGAGTTAGTCAACTATGGTACAATAAGCAAGACTCTCACTGGCCATCGCTGTACAACGAGCACGTTGTCATCTGGAGAAGCACTTCCTTTTTCATACCTAACTGCACACACAAACACCACTTAAACAGTATGTCAAGAGACAGAGTCGACTGAAACAAAGTCACTTTGTGGCACTAAAGTTGCTTTAGAGACTTGTTTTCTTCTAGTGAACTCATCTCCTACAGGTATTGAAAAAGATGTCAAAACACTCATATCACAGAGCACCCATTCTGCTCTCTTCTGTTCCTCTACAATGCTGACTGATTTGTACTGTGTAGTTTTATTTAGGTGTCACCATCCTCAGAATGGAATTTCTGCCTTGAATTACCAGTGCTTTGTGAATAAATGACATTTTCTTTCACATCAACTCATCTGTGACTCTGGAATGAATACATGAAGACATCTTGGAAACAGTGACTTTAACTTATATTAAACACAGCTAGCTAAATAGCTAAAGGATGGCATCTAAATCAAGACTAAAAATAAATTGGCTGAAACTGAAAGGTTCCCCGCCAACTACATATTTACATGAGTAGCCACAAAAAAAGCCTCACCCTCCTAAAGCAAGATTAGATGACCATTTCCTAGTACAAAAGACTAACACGGCCTTCAGTGCTTACATGTGTCAGCTCCAAAACTCCACAAAACCACCACTGAACCAGTATGTTTTCACTAGAACAGCTGATAAAAACTTAGCAAGTACCATATGATTATCCAAAGTTTCAGTGGCAAGGACAGGATTCCTTGAATTTTGTACGAAGTTTTACAGAAGTGGAGTGGCCACATCAATCTGAAGATGCCCAAGCAGGTTTATAGGGAGATGGAATCTTATGAAGATTAGTAGGTAGAGCTAAAATAACTTTTTATTTTCAAGCACAGAAACCCTCCTCCAAATCATGTACATTACAAGATGTACAAAGACATTTTTTAAAAGGCAATGTAATGATTCAGGAACAGCATTCAGTCAGGTACTGAAAGACACAACCAGCACCTCCTGCATTTCAAAGAGAGCAACCATGATTCTGTAGCCTAAGGAGGAGGTTCCACTTCCCTCTTCCTGGTTGATTTCTATGTTTGGTTTTTGGTTGGTTGCGGTTTTTTTTAATCACTTTATATAGAAACATAATTTTGGGAACACCGGAGGAGGAGGAAAAAACTTACCAGGTCAATGCCCTTACCACCGAGTTTGATAAATGGATAGATTAAACGGCAACACAAGTGAACCTTGAAACCATGCTACTACAGCAACAGAGAGAGGGGAAGAATCCAAAGGGAAGATTCAGAGGCATCTCCTCTAACTAAAGGTAGGTAGTCAGGGAACATCCGTAACAGGCAGTGCAGTTTCCACACTAATACTCCAACTTTCAGTGCAAGCACCCTAACTAGGCAGTTGGGAGGTAGCTGGGAGAGAAGACTACTCTGCCTATGATTTATGGGACTGAGCTAAGTCATCGAAGGTGCTCAAATCCAGGAAGATTTCATGACTATCAGGAGCTGCAGAAGATATCAAAATTCAAGAAGGAATGTTTCTCTAACTAAAGGCAGTAAAAATTGATGCATCTGGCAATTCCTAAGTCGCTCCTAGACACCCAACACCGCTATATGACACACAGAGTTTCAACTTTTTTTTTTAAGCTTGCTACTCCTAGAGCCATAAAACTTCTATAGTAATACCACCTCATCTCACCCCTTTCTCTCCAAGAAACTGAATATAGTTCCAGTCTTATTAATGTGAACTCTTGAAGCTTTCTCTTCTATTTGAATAAGTTCTATTTTTCAAGGCAACATTAGTTGAAGTAGAAAGTTTACATCCACTGACTAATCACAGTCATTGTTTGATGATTCCTTATCTATATACGCTACTGCCTTCTGAAAATCAGCATACAGAACAAAGATTGAAGTCATGCAACCCCATGATACTACACAACTCCGTTCACATTTGTAAGAAGTCTCTGACATAATGCACTAATTCATGTAACTGACTTCGCCACAGTGGAGAAGTTCTCAGACACAGAATCGGGATTTAAGAGACCCCAGTTCTGTTCCAGTCCTTATTAGTCACCCTGGACTTAAGCTATCTGTATCTACACAGAAAGTCAGAGATGACAAACTAACACACTCTCACCATTACTACCACAAAATAATTTTGCAACATCTGCTGTCTCGACAAGCACCAGTTATTTACAATCAAGATACACTAGCAGACATGCTGTGCAAGATGGCTTAAAGAAATCTCCACAGGGCAAATCTGTATTTCTAGAGTATTCAGATGTACTACAAAGCAGCAAGCTATACTATTTTTCATTAGATGTGCAACTGAGGCACTTACATGGTGAATTCATGGCCATGAAATAGTGCCCCACCATTCTACAGAACAGCCCAGGCTCACGTGTTGTTAGAGCCAGCAGTGAAGCCAGATGGTAGCCCGTAAGTTTTCTGTGGCCTGATAAGAGATTCTTAAGTCTTTAACGGTGTGCTAAGCAACTTTCATGCTAACTTTTAGGCAATTTGTCACTCAGCACGAACAAAGAAAAATTTCAGACCAGGTAACCCCATGCAGTGCAGTCCCACAGAGTCTCTAAGAACACCAAAAAAACTTTAAACCCCCCAGCCCTAACAGGAGGGGCTCCCCCCCGCCGCCTCTCCTTTCCCACAGGGTGCCAAACCTCCCAGCCCCCAAAGGCTGCCCACCTACTCGCCGTTTTTTTCCCAGCCCGTGAAATTTCCCCCCCTCTCTCCACCCAGAAGGGGCCCGGACCAGCCGGGCAGTGGAACGGGGCGG
>NW_009259600.1:9046578-9056293 GCF_000687185.1 Egretta garzetta | reverse complement strand
TGGCCGCCCGCTGGGCTGCAAATTCGGAACCTACTGAAAAAAAAGAAATCCGCTGGAAGTAGCTTCTGACAGGGGTAGCCTCAGCTGGCAGCGGGACCTGCCCGTGCCTCGGTTTGTTCCGAGGGTGCTTCCAACAGTGCTTGCGCACGTTGGCGGGCTGGCCTCCGGGTGCGGTGTGTTCCCTCCCTGCTGGCGTGCGGCGAAGGGAAGGGGGAAGATGTCGAGTACTCTAATGTCAGGTTTGCCAGAGCTCGGTGTGTGCCTCCGGTTGCATGACACCCGACAGACTCCGTAGATGAGGTAAAGGGAGGCTTTGTCCCCTCCTCACCGGGAGGCCTAGCCAGTTCTGAGAAGGCACTGACAGAAAGTCCCTTCAACTCCAAACCATGCCACCCAGTCCTTTCTGCTCTCTTTAAACATCTTCCCTCAAAGACTTCCCGTTCTGCCAGTAGAGCTAACCTGCCAGCTGCTGTTTTCTGTACCTTTGGTTCAGGCAGCGAGGCGATGGATGCTAGGTGGGTGGCTCCTGTGGGGACAACCTGGAATCATGTGGGGTTCCTTCACTTCCCTCTTCCCATGTCCTGACAGATGCTGTAACTGCATTTCCCCAACTCTTCTTAATCAGGAAGCAGGCCCCAAAGGAGCAAGGAGCCAAGCATGGTATGGCTTGCAGCAGGACCCGAGCAGGGCAGGCTGGGGACAGCTCAGAGTCCAGACTGTCCGGCAGCTTTCTGGTGATGAGGCAGATCCAAGGACAAGCCAGGGAGTCAGGCTACTGGTCCAGGATCAATACAGTCCATAGCGAGTCGGGACAGAGCTGTGGCCAAGCTGAAGGGCAGCACTCCTACGGTGTTGCTCAGGTGAAGCCTGTCACCCTCGTGCCTGCAGAACCTGCGTTCAGTAAGAGAAACTTAGTACATGCAATGCTGGTTTTGATTTTAAGCACCGTTTCAAAAACATTTGCATGGCAAATAGGTACACCTTACAGTATAGCTTTCTCTCTAAAGCAGAAACTGGAACATCATCTGCATTCACAGCTAAAAGCAGAACTGTGAGCATGGCACGCGAGGAGAGGTCAGGTTATGAAGATAGCCAGTGACATTTCCTTCGAGAACACGTTCAGGTTTTGGCATTACGGTCTATATACTCAATAGGGAATATGCCACAGTGAGAATGAAACATTTTAAAATATGCATATAAACACCCACGCTTAGTATAAAAACTGCCAGAGCGGCTCACCCACACTATCCCCCTAAATGCACAACAGACCTGTGTGTGGCTGTTCCGTTAATGGGAAAAAATCTCGGAAATTGGCAGACCCCTAATGAAGAATAACTGTCTTCATAAAAACATAATTATGCAATGTCAAATTTAGGAATAATATAAACATAACTTAATTTCTAAAATAAATGTTTGCAGAGATAAATACTTCTCTGTTCAAAAATGTCATTAACCCTTAGCTCTTAATGTTTTTAACTTGGATTCCTGTGGATCAGTTTTCCCAAAGAGATCTTGAATCTTAGGTATTTCCTTGCCACAGCAAATGTAGTACTGCTACAGTAAACTAATACATTTTGTTAGGGAGCTACATTTTTTTAAATGCTTTGCTTCTCTTTTACAGATATTAAGGAGCAAACATACTAACCATATCACCTGACAATTTGCAAGTTTGCTAGTGTCACTTCTTTGCATCTAAAGCAATTTCCATCATTTCATGGTTGACTCTTTCACAGCCACTGGGTAGGTGCCATCCTGATACATTCATGTTTCTATTTAAGAACTTCATTCTGTCTATAAAAGAGATACAGTCTCTCAATATGGATTCCCCTTCCTACGGTATATGTGCTTTGTGTACTTGTGTGCTCTCTTACTGTTCAGTCATTCGTTAAAGCTACGAATAGCTGTTTTATCTGAGGGTACCTTTCCTCAGTTACAGTCCTGTTGAATTGTGCAGTAACACGAGTTTTACATTTGCAGAAGAGATTTTACCCTCAACAAGTGTTTGATTCTGGTCAAAGTAGAGTTTTTATAGTTTCAACTACAGAAAAATAGCAGGTTTTTACTATAAAGTTTAGAAGTAAATTTCTATATCGCTGCTACAAATCCATATTCTGCTCTTTTGAAATTTCATCATTAACTATCTTGAAACTACATGAGAGGGGGTGGTTCCATCATTAGGGACATTGTAAGTATAAGTTTAGGCAAATGTGTATCCTAGCATGTATGAAAATCTGTCCCCTTTCCCAAGTAAGTAGGCAAGTAGTCATGAAAGCCTCTTTTCTCTCTAAAGGTCTTCCAGGCAGAAGCTCTGCTCTCTGCTGCCTCTGCCAGCATACCTTAAATTCCTTCCCTCATGCACATTAAGGCTTGATATGCCTTGTAGAGGAAATTTCCAGACCAGTGATCTTGGTGAGAGGCCTTTGTAGGAAAATTCAATAACCTGACTTTTAACAAGCATATAATATATAAAAAATCATGTTCGAAACTGTGAAAAGGCACACACCCAAAGTATTTTTTTTGGAAGCAGTGGCCATGAGAGGCCAAAAGCAGCAGTGACTGCCTACGTCTCCCTGAGCAGACTGCGGAGGTTTGAGCTCCTGCTGGACCAGGCAGTTTTCGTTGCTCCCCTGAGAATGATGCAGGGGTTCTGTCTCCTTTAGTCCTCCTCTGCGAGGCGCTGACCTTCACACTGGAGCCTGGCCAGCTGACAAGACCTTCTTTGGGGGCAGAACCCCTAGCTGGCCGAGAGGAATACCCACTTCAGCTGAAAGAGGCTAGTTGGTTTGTTCAGTGCTGTGAAGAACTTGGAGGTGATGAAGAAGGTGTGACTTTAGCCTGATGCTGAGAAGTTTCCTGAAGAGAAGATCCTGGGTTCCTTTCTCCACTGACAGCATCAGCTTCTCCTTCCTAGGGTGTTTCTGTATTTGATGATGCTGGGTCAACATACAGAGTTGATGCTGGGAGCAGGTACCAGAACCCAGTTTTCTCTGTCCCTGCCAGGCGAGTGAGCTAACCAAGAGGCAACAGAGCTAGGCTTCCTTCTGCTCGTGCAATTATTATTTTTTTCACTGTAGCACAAGTGAACAGAAGCATTGGAATTCTGCTTCCCCCGATGACTCGTGAGAGGAAAGACTGTAGCTTGCCAAAAAGGCCATTCTCCCAGGAGGCAACAGATTTGAAGAGAGGGATTACTTACATGTTGGAAGGTCAGGAAGGAGGTCACCAACCCGTCTTTTCTCCTGAATAAAGAATCTACCAGCTATTTAGATCTTGACTGTGTAATTTAACAATTGGCCTCTATATATACAAGTTATCCTGATTATTTCCTCTTCATTCAGCCACATCCTAAAGAAAGCAGTGCCTGCTGCTGCATTTTGGCAGGAAGCAAATCACCCCAATAAGTGCAAGTTGTGCTTGGAATTCCAATCTCAGGGGGATTAAAGCACTCTGTTCTGGTTCCTAGATCCCAGTTTCCTTCAGGTGCCAGCTGGATGCCTTGGCATACCTTTAGCTGCAGACAGCAGGGCAACTCCAGCATGTACAGAGACAAGATTGTGCATAGTCTTTAATTTTGCATTAATAAATATAACTACAGTTACAATACTTAAAAACTTCTGTAACTGCCATCTGGTTGCAGTTGAGCAGCTTTTAGACAGCAAATGTGGATATTGGTGCTAAGGTCCACTTAGAATGTGTTCTAGGTGATCATGATCCATATTGGCTCTCAGTCATTACTGATTTTAATAGGTAAAACAGGTGCATAAACTAAACTACAAAATAGTATTAGACTTGCCAGAAAAAAATTAGTTCCCTAGCTTTTTTATATGGGAAGAAAGCTTATGCTTTGTATTCCTTATAATCCTTATGTTCCTCAACTGCAAATTAGGGGGAGGATAATGGAGCCTATTCTTTACACAACTAATTTATCACTTCCTTACTAAATAGAAAATCTTCCTTTCCATCCTGTAGTATGCAGCCATTAAGTAATCTTGCTCGACTTACATGCATGGCCTGCCTTGTTTCTTATTAAGGGAAGTACTAAGTACTAAATAGAAAATCTTCCTTTCCATCCTGTAGCACGCAGCCATTAAGTAATCTTGCTCGACTTACGTGCATGGCCTGCCTTGTATTTCTTATTAAGGGAAGTACTAAATTCAAGTTATTAGAAGATGGATCCTAGGCATGGTGTTAGCATTTGAATTCAAATCCTCCAAGTAACTGAGTAGCTAGCATGTTGCTTTATAAAAATAGTTACATGGATATGTTTGTGTGTGCATGTCTGCATGTGTATGATTTGCATTTAGGGAAATGGGAGAGAGCGCATAGGATGGAGAGATAAGCTCATGAAATTTTGTTGGAGAAAGCATTTGGGTAAGCAAAGGATTTTCTTTCTAGGTTTGCTTTTTTTTTTGAGGGGGGGAGAATCATGAAACTGTTCTTTCTTTCTTTATACTTGACCATTTGTTAAAAGAGTTTCTATCTATTGGTAAAATGGGAGTTTCTTTTTTTTTTTTTCATGCCCTTTGCCAGTTCGTCTTTCTTTTCAAGAAGAATTATTCTAAAGTTGTGGAAAGAACTTAATAGGAAAAAACCCCCTTAAATTAATCATGAATTCTCCCTTTTCCCATTTTAAAACAAATCAATTCAGCAGAAAAGACCTATGTTATAGCTGAAAAACTTAAAAACTCAAGTTCTTATCTGAGAACCTACGTGCCAAGCCCAAGTAGCTGTTGGAAGTGTTGAGCTCCCAAAGTCTGACTAAAAAAAATCAATACCAGCTTCAGACAAACTTTACTGTTTCAGTAAAATTTGGATTGGGACACCTGGATCCCAGTTCCAATAGGGGGGAAAACCCAACAGCTGGTTTTGAATGTAACTGCATAACCTCACATATATAGTCTAGAGGAGATAGCAATCAAAGATGGGAAATAAGGAAGTGAAATAAATACATTTTTTCATTATTTATCATGTTTTCCTGTTTACCTCATGATAGTGAGGAAGCATTTTAAGTCATTTTTATCATTGCAGCAGTCAGTAGGCAGAAACTAGGCATAGATAATACTCTTTCTGATCTTTATTCAACAGAGGAAGAACAGTCCTCTTCCATCCATTGACTATTTGATGAAGTATCTCCTTGCAAAAAATATGTCAACAGGTATTTTCCAATGTAATCTGAACTACTCAAATATTAGCAAACTGATCCAGGATTTGGCCAGAAACTTATCTCAGAATGAAATGCACATGAAAAAGTTAACAAATAGATTAGCTAGATAGAAGCATTTTTCAATCCAAGTTACAAAAAAAGATTGTGTAATGCTTAACTGCTACTGCCAGTTCCATCGTAGATTCCGAGGGCATTGCATTCCACCCAGTCACACCTGCACTGCGTCTAACAGCTCCTGCTTGCGTTCAACTCAAGCAGCATTTCTCTTTACGGAAACTTCATTAAAAGGTTCACCCTGGAAAGTGTTAGAAAATAGCATTTAAGATGCTGCTCAGCTTTTCCAGAACAGAGGAGTTAAAAAGCACAGGACATTTAGACAAACCAGTGAACTGCACTGGACCTTACATTTTTGGGGATGCCTCTGTTTCTTTTGAAAGGGAGCAGAAGTATAAACACAGAGTATTTATTCTGGTTTTCCTTTCTCAGCTGGAAGAAACTGAGCTGCTGCTGCCAACTCTGGGGAACACCCATAGGCGAGTACTGCATTTCCAGAAAGTTTGAGTAACTCTGAACTAAAGCAGCTCTTCCAGAAAGGCATCTTGTACACAGGAAAGCATTGAAAAATGAAGGATCCACTGTATTTCTTCATAGTTTGTTCCAGTGATTAAGCAGCTGTACTTTTACAAATGCCATCTTGTTTTAAATTTTAATTTGTCTGACTTCTATTTCCATCTACTCTTCATGCCCCTCTCAGTTAAAGTGCCCTTTGTTTCCTATTCTCTCCCTGAGGAGGTTCTGACACATCACAACCGTATTTTCTCTCAGCTTTCTTTTCAGTAAACTAACACTGGGAGATTTTTAAAGCATAACTAGCAGTGCTAGCCCTCAATAATTCCTTTTTCTCGTTCAATGCTCCATTTTTTCCTTCTTCCTTTCAAAAATGCGAGTCATACATCGTGAGTCTCAGTCTCACCGATGCAGTATACAGAGCTGAGATCAGTGTTATGCTCGTCTCTGTTCACATGTATTCAAAGATCCCATGGAAGCAGACAATGAGTTTTGCACTATGATTTCCAGTGTCGTTGCTTTCCAGGGAATGAAGAGTTGCTTTTGCCCCCTGTGCTAGATAAAAAAAACTCAGCACTGCAGTGACTTTGTACACGGGCAGCCGAAGGGAGCCGTCCAACAGAAGAGGCCAGGTTGCTCTGCTCTTGCCAGTATTCACCCACAGGCTGCCAGTCGCTGATTTTGTCAGCAGCAACTCAATACTTTACTTCAGGATCAATGATGGAAAGAATGGATAACCTCTTTCCTAGTAACTACAACAAACAGAAATCAGCAGGGATTTCTTAGAGGGATATTTTTTATTATCTACTACTAAATCACTTCACTAGTTATAAGGTAAGCGTAAAGAACATTTTAAAGAATAATGTTGCTCAGACGGATAGCACCATGGTAAATGTGAAATACACTAAAGCAAGATTAGGCCTTTTCTCATTCCAAGCAGAATGCTGATTAGCCTATTCATTACACTAAATTGGTGAAGTATAAATTATTTATGAGGAAAGTAATTTATTTTTCCTCATTTTGGGCTCCAGTCATACAAATTTGGCTCTGCAGCCATAGCTGTTTCTTTTAGAAACTGAACAGCTGAGAAAAACAGGCCAAGTAGAACACAATTCTGATTTCAATTGCAAATATTTAGAAATTTAAAGAAAGCCAGCAGTTAAAAGCATTGGATATTTTTCATTGCTCCAGTGAAAACTCAGTCACTAAGTAAGTTAAAGACAAACTATCAAGGTGCCACAATCACTAAAATTAAAACATATTCCATTATCTGAAAGTAAAGATGAGGACATGGGCTAGGTAGCGCAGAGCTGCCACCCCAAAGGACCCTCCCAGAGAGAAGAATTGAGAAGTAGCAATAACTTTGTATAGCACTGATGGACTCTTACTGGATTTAAACAGACTTCAGACATACTTGTTCCCCAAGTGATCAAAGTCGATACCGAAACATTATGGGTAGTAAACAAGAATGAAGAAGAACGGGAAAAAAAGAATAGAACCCCCCACACACAATTTAAAAACCTGTATTGGACAATTGATAAGGTTCTATCAAAGATGTAGGTCTGACATCTCTGCAGAATTTCTTGGTGATGTTACTGTTTTATAACATTTTTTGACTGGACTATGTCCATGTGGAAAAGTATTCATGGGGAAGTAATTATCAAACAAATTAGAATCTAACCAGTTTCAGTTCATTGTGTATTTCAGACCCCTCAGGGTCTGACTAAGGGAGAGGCTAAGCTAAGTTTTTTCTATGGGTCTTTCACTGACAGCATTAGGGCCATTGAATTCACTGTCACATAGAATTTGGATTAGTGAGCATCCAGAGCTATACCAATGTACTCTAGCTGTTATCTGTCCCATTATTTTAATGTCAATTTACAGACTGATTTTATTTTTTACAGGCTTGTCTACAAAAGGACCACGCTGAATCAGCTACTAGAGTGTATATAGAGGGCTGCCACCTAAAAGAAGTATATGCTCAACAGCCGAGGTAATTCACATCAATCCTAAATTGTCACTTCTTGGCTATCTAGTTCTGGGTGCTGTCTGCCTTCGTAAGGAATGGACACATTTCATGACATTGAAAATGCTGAAATTTTGAAGAAAAAGTAATTAATGCATCTGTCTATCTGTATATGCTATAGGTATGGAACCTTTGACAGTACAGATCATCTTATTTTTCAGTGTGCGAAAAAAACCTCAACAGGACAATAATGTTCTGGCTGAATCCTGAATGTTACCCATTGTTTTCAGTACTCAACCAAATGAGTAGAAACTGAGACTGTGCAGAGATGAGTTTGCAAAACAAAGCCACCCTGCGCATCTGAGAATAAAACCTGCAGTTAAAACAAAAATATGAGGTCAGTAAGGGGACCTATTTATTCCTCAAGAAACCATCTCCTATTGCTGATATCACCCCATATTAAACTTCTTTCTTAGAAGATCCATCAAGATACCTCTGACCAGTCTGCTCCAGTGTAATTTGGATATGCGCATGTCAAACGTGCTTTTGGCCTATCTACTGAATGGAGGCTGCACTGGTGTGATTAGCAGAACTCACTGGGGGAACGTGGTGGCGTTGGGCTGCTTGCATCAGAGAGCAGCCTGTGTTACCCTGACACGGGAGCCGCTGGTGTGTGTCCAGAAGGCAGTGGCTCGCTCCTCTCCCTTCTGGGTCTCTACATGCTCCTGCATTTTAAGCCAGTCTGGGCAGAACTCTACAACTTATTTTTGTAAGCATGTGAAAGAGCTGTTTGTCAGGCCTTTAACTTCAGATTGGTCAGCACAGCTTTCTGAAAATTCATTCAGTGCTCAGTCTTTATTCTGTGCCAAGCACGAGCTGCCTACAGAGGAGAACTACACCACACTTACAGCAACTGCACTTCAACAGTCATGTTCTAGATGGAATCTCAAATGTTTACTAATCAGACAACAAGCCTTCCACAGTTCGGTGTATGAATACCTTAAGTCTGGCCCTCTCCCACCACAGTGAAGGAAATCAACTGGAAGTTCTGGAGCAAGTTATTGTGTGCCCATGACACACTGCAGCCATTCATCAAGCAAAGACTTTTAAAGTCACATGCAAAATATCAAAGAACATCAGTAAAGACCTCTCAGAACAAGAGTAAGAATACAGAGGATTTTTTACAGCCTTGCCATGTATTAAACACACAGCTAGGGTATGTTCTGCTAGATTGTGTGAAGAAACATTCTGTACTCCATCAGTTACTAGCATTGGGTAAATTGAGTCTAGAATGAAAAGCTCAGAATACAGATGCATATATGCAATTCAAACAGAACATACTCATTGCAAATGAAGTTGCAAACATTGAATTAACATGCCCAATGCAAATAAACTTTTTAAAAAAACAAGATGGACTTTTAAGTGGAAGAAAGAATTTTCTTCTTTCTGACATCCACCATTATTTAACCGTGTGGAGACGATGACGTGCAGTGAGTAATGCTCAAACTGGCATGAAGGCAGATTTAAAAGAGTACAGCACAGGCCCGCAGGAGTATCTGTGTACTGCAGCAGATCCCCAATCCTGGCTCCTGCGATGTTCCAGGCTCAGCAGGAGCTGGGTCTCATGTAGACAAAAGGTGTTCGTGACCGGTTACCTCTTGTTCCATTGAGTCCTGGTACTGCCCAGTTCACATTGACTTTTGTCTCGTGCCAGACTTTGCCTTCGCCTAAGGCTTGGCTCTTCTCTCACGCCCGCTCCCCATCTCGCAGCCTGAGCAGGAGGTAACGGAGCGCTCGCAGCCTGGCACGGGTACCCCTGCTGCTGCCACAGCCCCCCAGCCCCACGCAGGTGACCGGCTCAGCTCAGCTCAGCCGAGCCCAGCCCAGCTCAGCCCCAGCCCCATCCGCCGGCCCTCCCAGTGAGCAGGCAGCGGGGGAAGCAAGCGCTTCGCCCCGTGGCAGAGCCCAACTCCATTTTTCTCTTCCAACGCCGAGGGAGCGCAGGGGGAGCCGCTGCC
>NW_009259600.1:9043777-9046468 GCF_000687185.1 Egretta garzetta | reverse complement strand
CTGCTCCTCCACTTCATAGCCTATTAGACACTAAACCTTGAATTGCAGCTGGCAGAAATTAAACATTCTCACTTCAGAGCCCCTTTCCTGATCCTCTCTATTCATCAACTTTATTTTCGTAGCTATTTATAGACCTGGCTGATGTTGCAGTTCCAGATATGCGAATGCAAATTGTGTCATCTTAAGAGACTTACGTTGGCAAATCATTGTACCACACTTAAATTTCAAAAGGCCCCAAAGAGCCATATAATTAAAAATTACCAGTAATATAGGCAAAGATAGAAAACAGTAGTTGTTGTGGATCAGAAAAGTGACTTTTTAATTAATGTGAAGAGAGAATTATTGATGAAAGATATGACTGGCTTTTTTTGTGTGAAGAATTCATCCTCCTATGAATCGCTGAGTGGATATTTGCAACACAAATCAGAGACTTCAGACCACTCACTCTCTGGCAAAGTAGTACTGAGAGGAATGGCACCAGCAGTGTCATGTAGTCTTAACTTCTTCATGCTGTCCAGCTACTTAGGGAAAATTAGAAAGGGTATGCTCAATAGCATGTCATATCCCCTTTTCCAGACGTTCCCCCCCGCCTCCCTTCTATATTTCTAGTTAACATACTTGTTAGTCACGCTTCTTTTTTTAAATTATGAGGAAGTCTGCACAACCATGTAAAATTATGGATTATTAAACACTGGAATAGGTGACACCATATTACAGTGCACTGATAGAGGGAAGAGCCTTAAAACCACAAGTCCACAAATTTTTTTATTAAAATAACACCAAGTTTAAGAAATCAATGCAGTGCAAAGAAACTTCAATTTATCATACAAAAAAAAAAAATGATTTTCCATCTTTAAGTATGGAAACTGCATTCCAATCATGACATGATTGACATAATACAGAAACAGAAACACTATCCCAGGTGAATGTCGAAGTTAAAGGCTGGCATGCTGGGCAAGGAAGGTTCTTATTCTTTGCAAGAGTTCTTTCTTTACACTGTCTGGTACCAAGGCTAAAACACAAATGAAAGCAAGAAGTAAAAAAGACAAAATGGAAAATTTTATTTTTACAACAGCTACTTCTATTCTTTGTTTGTTCTTGCAATGCTGTAAATACCCAAAATAACAGAAGCGACTTGATTTTCATATAGCATATTTCTCCCTTTTAAAATAGGCTAAAATTGAAGTCTATTGAGAACACTGTCGTTATTGGTAGGTTTTTTTGCCTAGCCGTAGTCAAGAAAATTGGAAAGTTTGAGGGAAAGGATTATTCAACAGTGAACAGAATATAATCATCAGAAACTAGTTTGATAATCCTATTTTTTCTTCACAAATTTAAGACAAAAAAATAATCTCAGCCATGACTTCAGAGCAGGAGTCTTCAGCAAGTTATTTTGAAAGCTTATTTTTATTTAAGACTTAATGAAGTTTCTCCCACTAACAGCAAAGCCTATTAGAGAGTCCAAGAAGGACTATATAAAGACTGCAGTATTTCCTTAAGAGATTCCATTTTTCCGTATCTGTATGCTATGTCCTTTCCTTTTCCCACTTCCCATTGCACTAGTACTGCTAGTTCGGATTTTCCATCTTGAAAAGAACTGGAATTTTAAAACATCTCTGCCTCATACCCCAAGTTTTCTTGGGACCATTAAGTGAATTATAATGATGAATACAGACTCTTGACTAAATAATGTAACCTGCAAAAGTAGTTTACACACACAGCTCATTACAGATTTTGAATGGCTGTTACACAATACAAATCCATGTTTTATTTGTAGTTAATATCAAGCTATTAACATTTTTCCTTGAAGCCATTAACAACTTTCCTTGAATCCAAGACAGGCAAGTTAATAGTGCTGCTTTCAAAATTTCAATGAAATGCAGGTAGGTAGGTTTACTAATGTACTACCACATCCATGTTTGCATTTTCTTACCTCTGCCTTTGGGAGTGATTTCTGCCACCAAATCGTCAACAGTAACATGCTCTAATCCTTTTTCTTTAATGACATCTGGGGAAGACAAAGACAGGTATTTTTTAGGTCTTTTAATCCATTCATTAGAAGACAAAACTTGTGCCAATGATCAAGAGACAAAACCTGCATGCATAGGTCATCAGAGAAAATGAAGTAGCTTGTGACCTAGATGTAGGTTATGAACTCAGTACCTACACTGCACTGTACAGTGGATTTAGTCTCTCATTCATACCATAGGTTTAAGGATGGGAACTTGTCACTACTGATCCATCTTGATCAGCTCATATTTTAGAATCAAATGTTACCAAGTTTAAGCTTATCTGAACATTACCAGATGTGCATATTACTGGAGTGTGGCAGCGATTCATAAATTGGTTTGCTTATCTTTTCAAACACATTATTTACATAATAGTGAGAAAGAGGTGCAATTGGAAAAAAGCTTTGGAATATACAAGGGAGACCAGAGAGACAATAAATGCTTACTACTCTTCCTAACTGGTTTAAACAGTATATATCTATATATTTCAGCAAAGTAAGAAAGCATATCTAAAAGAATCATAGAATAGAATCATAGAATCACTTTGGTTGGGAAAGACCTTTAAGATCATCGAGTCCAACCTTTAACCTAACTCTGCCATCCCACCACTAAACCATGTCCCTAAGCACCTCATCTATCCTTCTTTTAAATACCTCCAGGGATGAGGACTCTACCACCTCCC
>NW_009259600.1:9040649-9043227 GCF_000687185.1 Egretta garzetta | reverse complement strand
CGTCTGCAAATTTACTGAGGGCACACTCAATCCCCTCAGCCAGGTCATTGAGAAAGATATTAAACAAGACTAGCCCTAGAAATGAGCCCTGGGGGACACCGCTTGTGACCGGCCGCCAACTGGATTTAACTCTGTTGACCACAACTCTCTGGGCTCAGCCATCCATCAAGTTTTTTACCCAGCAAAAGAAAGGTATGCATCTACAGCAAAATAAAAGCTATGATTAAGATACACCGTATGATTAATACATACCAGTATTTAAACAAATTGTCTACTTATAATGCCTTGAAGACTACTGAAAAATGCAGAAGTCAGTGCTGAAAAGAAACTTCAATTCAGCAGCATAAACCTAAAACATGTTGTCAAAACATGAACGTTTTTAACTATATGTTGGTCCATAGGGCTGATTGTCCCCAAGACACAATATGTTTTCTGAACTGACATCACATGGACTATTTGTAAACTGTTTTTCTTGGCTGAATTCTCTGTAGAAATTAATCCTGGATTGCTCAATTATTGGCCCTAATCCACAATGGCAAGAGAACAAGCTACCAAAAAAAACCCGGACACCCTAACAAAACAACAACAAACAAAAAATCCAAATCCTTCTCTGTCCTTTCTGTTTGAGGTTGTTAGGCCCTGAACAGGGGCAATTGAACTTATTTTTGCATTTTCAGCAGCTGCAGGTAGTTCAAAATACTAATGCAAACCAATCAATTTTATGTAACTTTACTATAGCAGTTTATAAAGTGTGCAGTTGAGAAAGCAGATAAACATCCCTTTCATTATCTGTGCTACTGAAATGGGTCATCTCTGGCAGTGGTATCAGTCAGGTGCCATCATTCTGCAAGCATGAATCATTTCAGCCTTCTCTGCAAATTCACCTATGAAAACATTTTAACATACTCAACCCTACAAAAAGAAAAACTTTGTAATGCAATGTTGAGTTGCTGGGCACAACATACCAGCATTAAAGTGAAAGCTCGAGGCATTTGTTACTTTAAGGAAATTTCATCATGTGGTAATATTCCTGGATGTTTAAATACTATTTATAATGGTTTCATACAATTTACAAGTCAGTAAAATGTAGTAATACCAAATACTTAAAACTAAAGATCTCGGAATTTAGAGGGTCATCATCTTATTTTAAATAATTGTATTCAGAAAGAGTACCAATGCACTTCTTTCTCTCCCATATGCAGACAAGGAAGTTCTCTGAGTTGCAGACCACTGTATTTGCTCCATTTTCCTTCATCTTGGTTTTTATTCTCCTGTGGTAAGGAAATGACCTCTCTCAAAACAAAAACCTGTATCATCATGAATATTTAGGGAACCAATTCCAGTACTTTTCTCAGAAGCTTGACAAGTTTCATCTCAGATAGTAAGTTTCAAGATTTACTTTTTTTTTTTGACTACAAAGAATATTACTTATTTGACAACCCTTACCTTTACAGTGTGCCTTCAACTGATCCTTCCAGCCACATTCAATTAATTTGGCTCTCAGCAACTCTTTAAGGCTGTTAAACCAATATACAAACTTGTTAGGAACAGCAAACATTCCTGACAGCTTAAATATACTTCAGTGTGAAAGTTAAGCTTACAATTACTACTCATAGCAGAACTCCCAGACCAGCAGCAGAAATGGCTGAACAGCATGTGAATTCTCCTAGAGAAGCTGGCGGCTCATGGCTTAGAAAGGAGTACTCTTCGCTGGGTAAAAACTTGATGGATGGCTGAGCCCAGAGAGTTGTGGTCAACAGAGTTAAATCCAGTTGGCAGCCGGTCACAAGCGGTGTCCCCCAGGGCTCAGTTCTAGGGCCAGTCTTGTTTAATTTCTTTATCAACGACCTGGCTGAGGGGATAGAGTGTGCCCTCAGTAAATCTGCAGACGACACCAAACTGGGTGGGAGTGTTGATCTGCTCGAGGGGAGGAGGGCTCTGCAGAGGGACCTGGACAGGCTGGATCGATGGGCCGAGGCCAACTGTATGAGGCTCAAAAAGGCCAAGTGCCGGGTCCTGCACTTGGGTCACAACAACCCCATGCAGCGCCACAGGCTTGGGGAAGAGTGGCTGGAAAGCTGCCTGGCAGAAAAGGATCTGGGGGTACTGGTTGACAGCCAGCTGAGTATGAGCAAGCAGTGTGCCCAGGTGGCCAAGAAGGCCAATGGCATCCCCGCTTGTATCAGGAATAGTGTGGCCAGCAGGAGTAGGGAAGTGATAATGCCCCTGTACTCCACACTGGTGAGGCCACACCTTGAATACTGTGTTCGGTTTTGGGCCCCTCACTACAAGAAAGATGTTGTGTTGCTGGAACATGTCCATAGGAGAGCAACAAAGCTGGTGAGGGGTGTGGAGCACAAGAGTCATGAGGAGCAGCTGAGGGAACTGGGGTTGTTCAGCCTGGAGAAGAAACCCTATCACCCTCTACAGCTACCTGTAGCAAGGTGGGGGTCGGCCTCCTTTCCCTGGTAACGGATGATAGGACGAGGGGGAATGGTCTGAAGTTGCATCAGGGCAGGACATTAGGAAATATTTTTTCACTGAAAGGGTTGTCAAGCACTGGAACAGGCTGCCCAGG
>NW_009259600.1:9038541-9040637 GCF_000687185.1 Egretta garzetta | reverse complement strand
CCTGGAGGTATTTAAAAGAAGGATAGATGAGGTGCTTAGGGACATGGTTTAGCAGTGGGATGGCAGGGTTAGGGGAACGGTTGGACTTGATGATCTTAAAGCTCTTTTCCAACCTAAACGATTCTATGAATCCTAACCCACATGAGTACCAATTTCAGTTTACCGTGTTGGACTCTGAGGAGTCGGCAGCTCAGGAGCTAATTCATGGTATTTCATCAGGCAGCATTGATGCTGCAGCCACAGAAGAAGTCCTTGAATCATGAACTGCCCGAGTCTACTCTGTTAGCAAACATAGGCTAACTTCCAAAGTTAGAATATTTCACCTGAAACCAGGCTTTCAAAATAAATAAAACCTTCCCCCCTCCTTTCTGAAAGGAGAATTCTGTACTACTGTCTTCAACTGCAGGTTTCTCTTCCCAGTTACACTTTTAACTCATGTTGGGTGAAGACGAAGAAATCATGTATCTTCCTAAGCGTGGTTAGCGATTATAAGCATAAGCAACAAGGATTCAGGCACTAAACAGAGAAGACAGGCAACAATCTGCCGCAACGATACATCTACTCCATGTATCAAAATAAAGTACTGAAAGCTAGCTATTAGTACTGAAAAACAGAAGGGAAAATGAAAGTAAGATATGATAAAATAAGCTTTAATATCTTCATCCTTTATTCCATTAGCTAGCGAGCCTACTTATTTTGTACCATCCTACCTATTTTGTACCATCCAAAATTCTGTTTTTAGGAAGAAAAGGACAGCAGCAAGAGGCTGAATTGTGTAGGTCCAATCATTTTTGCTTGCTGAATTGTGTAGAGGGCAAATAAATCGATGACAAAAAGCAGAGTAATAATACAGGTGAAGTTCACTGCTTCTGGAGAGTTCTTAATTCAAGAAATCTGAGTGCTCTTGTCTCTGATCATAGTACAGCCTTTGACATCCAGTCAAAACTCCTCTTACTCAAATTAAGAGTAACATAGGTCCTAATACCATTTCAAGAAATTGCGTGCTCTGCTGAAGCTCTGTGCTGTCTCCAAAGGGAAGAAGTAGAGCACAGACATCACGTCAGCCTACAAAAGGTTGCACTAGGTACAGGGCTATGCGGTGACCTAGGAAGATGACTCCTTCTCATACGGGCCTTGAAAAATGGAGGAAATAGAGCTTTTGGTGTGTGGTGTTACAAATAAAGCGAAACGATGACGAGGGAAACGTCATAAGCATGCTAGTGGTATGTAAATAAAGTGCAAATAGAACAGACTGAAGAGACAACAAAAGGCCAGAAAGCAGCTCCCACACTACATTGCGTAATTTACTCGTTTGCCCTCATTAGGATTTATACAATGACTTGCACAAGTGCTGTTCTATGTGTTCCACCACATATAACAAGAAAAGGGATATGAACACAAGAAAAACTTAAAAGTAAAAAGGAAAGTTTTGTCTCATTCTCTTTATCAGGAAATAAGATTTAACTGCAACAAATTGCACTTAATAGTGATTTTTAGACGAATGGGGAGTTTTCCAACACAACACACCAGAATAAGAAAAAGCTTTAGAGTTCATAAGCCAACCACCTCATCCTTCGTTTTCCCAGGTTCTCTTTTCAAAGCATAAAACTAAAATAAAACAGTTCAAAAGGCAAAAATACTTTTTTAAGATAGCTTTATATAACACACAAGACTTTCACATGCAGACACTCGAAGAATTTCGAGTTAAGGTTACTTAATCTTTACTTGTAGGTACAGTTCACGTTTGCTAACATTTGAAGCCTCTTCCTGGCGCGGAGGAGGAAGCCTGCTTACCGCTCTCGCTCTCCCGTTTCTATCAGCTTCTGGTTAATGGTCGCTCTCATCTGGGCATCTTTATTCATCTTGGAAATCGAGGTTTTTCACAAGCCTGCACAGAGCAGAAGAGAGTTCTAGCAAACAGCGGCACCATTAACACCACAAACCCCGAAGTCACTTGCACAGAACGACGTGCAGCGCCGTGCCCGTTTGCACACCCCCGCGGTTCACGGCCGGGAACACCGGTAGGTGACCGGCTCTGGGGCCGGGCACGCGTCACCGGGCCGCTTCAGCGGGCGCGGCGCGGCCCGTCCACCCCG
>NW_009259600.1:9023856-9037861 GCF_000687185.1 Egretta garzetta | reverse complement strand
AGACTCGGCGTCTCGCCTCGATTTTTGTCGTTGGGATTGGATGCAAAGTTGTCATTGCCCGTCCCGTGCCCCTCCCGCAGCCTCACGCGGCTTCAGGGTGGACCAAGGCCTCCGGCTGTTGGCAGAGCGTTCGTTTGCAGCTGGCTGCCCTGGGGTTTAGACTTAGTTTCCAAATGGGTAAGAAAATCTGCGTGCTAGGTCTGGTCTTGGCTGGTGCACGCGCGGTGGGGCCAGATGCCCCGCTGAGTGAAGTACATGTGTACATGCGATTTAGAGAACTGCATATAAAGTTAATATCTTCTACAAACCTGAGCCAATTAACTGCTTTTCATTCTTACTCTGCCCCCAGATCAGAGGTGGATCTTCAGGCTATTCATTCCGTGCTCTGATTTTTCTGTTAAGCGTTATTAGCATTTGAGGTACCAGTCCATTAACGGATGATTTCATCCAGTTTTCAATTGACTGAGAAGAACATGAACACAAAGTCATGTTGGCTGCATGCCTCCAACCTTGGCCCTGCCCCCTGAAATCTCTCAGCATTCTAGCTTTATTGATTTGTGAAATTTAGGTCTTTTGTAAGGTGCATGAATTAGTTTCCTTTTCTTATAAAGCTGGGACAGTAATAGACAATTTGGATGGACTGATCTCTGCTACTGTATATTTACAGAACAGAATACCTGTCTACAAAGTTATCTGTTATCTGGATATGCATTGCATATTGAAGGATGAGTGAATAAATTAGGTGATACTGTATATGCATCAGTGATAGATCTGGGAAATCTAACGAGTAACATTTTTTGTTTACGTAGTTTGGCATTTTTACTGTAAGATTGATGTAGGTGTTGCCTTTTAAAAGACAGTCCAAACGTAAGGGACCGTATGTGTGTGAGGAGCGTACTACAGGCGAGTCAAAGATGGCAACAGTTAGCATAGCAAAGGTACAGTCTCTTGGTTTGTTCTTTATTTGATGTTCTCCTTATGGTCAAACAAACTATGTGGTTCTTGGATAGTCAGTTGTGCACCTATTCTAAATAGATGAGGATTGCAGATTTTTGTTAAAATATTTGAATGATGGAGTAACTGAAGGAGAGAGAGGTGGATCTAGTCAGTTCTTGTCCGTTCAGGTACTTTAGGTAATAGTTACAGTAACTTGTGTGATAGAAGATGGGTATGTATGCCTGTGTTCTTTTCTTTCTCCACTTCCCACCACACAGAGCGCCTGACTCATTTCAGTGAAATTTATTTGGCTGTCCTATTAAATCATTAATACCAAGTCACTCTGTTCTGCATGTGTGTGTGTATATACATATATATATAAAATAGTCCACTGGAGAGTAGAAATACTTTTTTTTTGTTGTTTGTTTTTTAAAATTACTAACCTAAAATATAAACCAAACCAGGCCCTATATCTGTTTTCTAGATGTTTTGTTTGTCTGTATTTCAGCCTGCTCTTAAGCCATACAGCTGGCTCACTCTTGTGGTTTAACCCCAGCTGGCAACTGAGCCCCATGCAGCCGCTCTCTCACTCCCCACCCACGGTGGGATGGGGTAGGGAATCGGAAGGGTAAAAGCAAGAAAACTTCTGGGCTGAGATAAAGACAGTTTAACAGGGAAAGCAAAAGCCACGCACTGAAGCAAAGCAAAGCAAGGAATTCATTCACCACTTCCCACGGGCAGGCAGGTGTTCAGCCATCTCCAGGAAAGCAGGGCTCCATCACGCATAATGGTGACTTGGGAAGACAAACACTATCACTCCGGACATCGCCCCCTGCCTTATATGCTGAGCATGAATATCATATGGTGTGAGATATCCCTTGGGTCAGTCGGGGTCAGCTGTCCCAGCTGTGCCCCCTCCCAAATTCTTGTGCCCCCCCAGCCTCCTTGCTGGTGGGGTGGGGTGAGAAGCAGGAAAAGGCCTTGACTCTGGGTAAGCGCTGCTCAGCAGTAATGAAAATATCCCTGAGTTACCAACACTGTTTCCAGCACAAATCCAAATCACAGCCCCATGCCAGCTACTGTGAAGAAAATTAGCTCTACCCCAGCCAGAACCGGCACACTTACTCTCCTTGCTGATTTTCTTCTGCTTACTTTGAGGCAGTTTCCTCACAGTACAGAAATGTTCTGTACCTGAACTTTTAATTTGCTGGTGTCAGTGGTCTACGTATGGGTTAGACTGAGGGCATCCTTCCATAATTTGACATTTATATTTCACAGGAATAATGGGTTGAGTTGTAGAGACCATGGATGGTGTGTAGGCCATGGCTTTTTCAAATTACTGCACGGGAGAAGAAATTAATACTGTGTGAGAAGGCTGTGGACTTCTGGTTTCCAGCACATTTGTGAGCAGATTAAAAGTCTCAGGAATGTAATGAAAAACTTGGTAGTTTGTGGATTATTAAATTAGTATTTGGAACTGAGTGAAGAGTTTGATTTTATTTCCTCAAGGTGGGAGTGAGTAAAGTACAGTAGCTGGAAAAAAGTGTCAAATGTTTAGGAACGCTGTCAGCATGGCTAACTTGTGATGTAATTCACAACTGTGTGCAAAAGTGTGGTAGTAGAATCTGGAAGATTAATGTACAAAGGCTGTTGATTTTTTTGTTTGTTTTCCAGGAAACTATTTCAGGAGTGCTTGTCAAATGACCTGGGATTCGGAGTTCGGCCCGTGTGGCATCCCAAATATCATGGCAGTAAGATGAACATGTAGGGTTTATAGTACTTGGAATATGTGACAATAAATAGAACTAGGTACTCATTCTTAAGTGGAACTGAGTTACCTCAGCTGTAGTTGAAATATTTATGCAGTGTTATTACAAACTTGGGTATTAAGCATTAGAATATTAATCTTCTTTGTCAATATTTTCATCTATGTTTTTCTATTTACCAATTTTTATGAATTCCGCTGGTAGCTATGAAACAAAATGACCAAAAAAACTTGACACATCGAATTGATGCAGGTTTATACTACCGGAGCAGCACATGGCATTGCAAGGCAACTTGTTGTCCTGCTCGTGTGGACTGCAATGAGCTTCATTTCCTGACCATAGTGTAAAACTGTTTGGTTCTGATTTGCCTTTAACTGTCAAAATGTTGTTGCCAGGAATTTGCTGTGGTCAGATGTGCAGCTGAAGCAGAAAGAAATGTAAAACATTTATTTATTTATTACATCTGTGGTAGAGGGGAATTTTCTAGTGAATTTCTTAAATGTATGGTCACAGTGAAGAAGAATGGTGAAATTCTGATAATCTTATATTCCTTTTTAAATACTCTGATTTCCATGTTCTTTTATTTCTTCCTTACTCCTACCCATTCTGTCCTAGTTAATCTAAACTTTCGGTCATGGTGTTAATAAATTATTGCCCTATTTGTAGCCTGTTTAGACAAGAAGATCTGTACTTCAGTGAAAAGTAGTTGCCCGTTCACTGTACTTTAGTGAAAAGTAGTTGCCCATTAGTAATGCTACATGGAAAACATGCATTTTTGTCTCTTTATGGAGCCAAAGGCACTGATATGTTTCAAACATTTACAGAGATTTCCATTTGTGTTTTCCATTTCAAAAATTAAATATAGAAAAAAGTCTTTAAAGTGATGTATGGGAAATACTAAGAAACTGTGCCCTGTGGCTTTTTCAGACATTTACAGCTGTAGTTCATAAATCTAGGTTTAGGTCTCAGGCACTTGTATATCTGTTCTTGGGTTGTACTTTAATATCTTGAGAAAGAAAAAGATAAAGTAGAGTCAAGTTTTGCCTTGTAATTAGTGTTAAAGAAAATGGTTCTTGCAGCTGGCACAAGTCATCTTATAAATCAAGGCATTGCTATAGTGATACTTTTCACAAGTGCCTTGCTAGTTTCTGGATCTTGTTCAATTTATTTGTTCAGTTTAGTGTGTGATAGATCCAATTTACTTTTCACACAGTAATTTGATCAGGCAAAAATACTTCATTAGGTGGTATCTGTCAGCCTGTGCTTGTTTTCAGCAAGCTATGTGTTTAGTAAACAGTAAATTTTTGTGTTTAGTAAACAGTAAATTTTTGTGTTTAGTCTGTTAACATACTGCAGTAGAATAAACAAGCTTTGTACTTTTACTCAACAACAGCAATGAGACGCTGCTGCTATTAACAATAAAAAAAATTTGTCAATATTAAACGAAAAAGAATTAATGCAGGGTTAGAAGGATCTTTGAATGCTGATATTAGAAAATAAATTAATGTAATCTCTTCCACTAGTAGATAAGTGTATATGAAATACTAAATTGCTTCCACTGGGTGGCATTGCAAAACAAAGTATCACACACAAGCATATAACAATTGGTGCTCTAAAATAACACATTGATATAATTATTTTACATCTTTTCTGGTAAAGTTGTTTTGATGTATTCCGTAAAACATCTAAAAATGCAGGGGGGGGAATCTCACCCTTTTTCTCTACCTTTTTTTTTTTTTTTTCCTAGTTCTGCTTTATGGTGTTTGATGGCAGATGTAAGACATCACTGTTCAGTTGAAGTGTAAGTCCCTTGATAGTGCTCTTTATTCAGAGGACTTTTTTTTTGCAGTGCAGAGTAATAATTATAATAAGATCCAATTAGGTTAGGGACATCTTACTCCTTCTGTTGATTCTTATGAGTTGCTTTCTATTTAATGCTTTTGCTTTTAAGTAAAGGCGGTGTGAGTGAAAATCTCCACATAATTGTCTTTGAAAAATTTTGAGTCAAATTACTTTTTTTTTTTTTAAGCATGGAGCCAGAGATAAATACAGTTCTAGAAAAGTGGCGTGATTTTCTTTGTACTGATCTGAAATACCACACCTAACTAGGGTTGTTGGGAAATAATATTGAAAGCTGAGATTTAATTTATGCGTTTGGTATATTTGCTCTCTTTTTCTGGAGTGACAGAGTATGAATCAATGTTCCTGGGTTTTAGTAGTGCAGATTTATTTATCAGAAACTTGGAGGAGACCACATATCATTCTGTTGAATATAGCTGTCATTAACTGCTGCTTTTTAATTGAACCCAAAAAGTTGAAGCTAGTGAATTAGTCTGTGACTCTTAAAAAACCAAAACAATAAAACCCACCACCCACAACAACAAAATATCAGCAAAAAATCCTGACCAAACAACCAAACAAAAAAACCCCAAACTATGCGACTGAATAAGGTGGATTGATTGAAGTATCTCTTCCCTTTATATTAACTTCTCTTTTTCTGAATTTACTTTTTAAAAAGTCTTCCTTTCTTCTGTCTTCCTTTTTTTTTTTTTTTTTTTTTTTCCCCCCCACTCAGCCCTGTTGGTTTGCTCCTCATTTTTCCAAGGACCATCAAGAAAACCTCAACCTGGAAGGCTGTAGAAAGGATGGAATGAACTTCATCCTAGTGTAAAGCCTCCTATAATCTATCTGAGCACATGGTATGTGATAGCAGATGGCATTTGTGCACAGATTTCACTTGATCACAGAATGAGTTTCAATTAATCAAGGATGGAATAGTTTCTTTCATTACTTCTTCTTGGCAGAGAGCTATATATGCAGGATACATTCTGCAAGCAGTTGATAACCTTATTTGAAGTGTTTCATGACATTACAGTACACATTTGTTTGACTCCCTGATTTAAAATTGGCTACAAATTGTATAGTTTCTGAATTCTGTTTGTGAAGGATTAAATGCATATTGCAATTATGCAAGGGATTTGAATTTCCTGTTCCTGACCCCTTATTATTCAGGGCTTGTCAGCATTACAGGCTGAAAAACTCAAGGACGGAGAATATATTCATGTTCTTTCAGCTTTTGTAAAGCTTATCACCTTACAATTAGCTAATCAATAGTATATTGTTCCAATAGTTTTCTTGAAAGGTTATACATTTGCTTTAGGAAGTATCTACTTTGGACTAATTTCACTATCTGAGTATCTTTTAGTTACAGTTCTGACAGTGGCAATGTGTCTAGGGGGTCGGGGGAGAAGTGGAGAAAGGAAGCTTTACAAAATAAGACAATTTTAGGTTTTCTGTGCTGAAAAAGCTTTACATGCTTCCCCATGTATATTCTAATTTCAGAAAATCAGTTACTGTAGCTATACAAGAAGTAGATGACAAGTACTTCATTTCACTGAAAATAATTATCCTAGATTATATTTGGTTTGTCTTTAATTGTTTACAGAATATTCACATCATCTCTTGTCGTGTTGGGAAAAATATCTCTGTGATAAAGCTTGATTGTACAAACAGCTTTAAAACACGTTTTCACACACATCCTTTATAACATCTTTTATAACATCTAACAGTGTAATTTACTGTAAAATATTCTAATTAGTTAAAGTAAAAATTGGAATGGGCAACAGTCTTTCACATTACGACAGGTGTATTTTCTTCTTGCGCCTTTGTTGATATTCTAGCTTTTTTTAAGGGCCATGACTTGAGAAACAGTAATTTATTAATTGCAGAGGTATGGAGATCCCTTCTGTGTGGTGAATATGAATAATGATTTGAGCTGAGTGGAATTAATGCTGTTGGTTTGCCAATATCAACCGTCATTAGGAGACTAATTGCTAATTATACTGTCATTTTGCAAGCACTCTGTATAGTATGACTGGATTTTTTAATTAATCAGACAGTATAATCTTGCATAGTTTCCTTTAGCCACTTTTACGTTAATAGCCAGTATCTTTAATGGGGTCAGTTCCGAGCCATCCAGTGACTATCTGATTGATGGTATAGTGACAGCTTTGCAGTGGCACTGATTGCACTGTCAAATGAACTACTGTTTGTAGTAATTGGTGTTCTGACAGAGTAGAAATAAACTACTGCTTCTTCAGGAGGCTTTAAGTAGACACTAAAGAAGAATGCAAGAAGTCTTAAGATGCGGACTGCTGCATAGAGTTGTGAATGGTCCCTGTTACGGGGGTGGATGGAAGTGAAATACTGGAAATAGCTTTGCTCTGTTTCTGAGCGGAAAAGAGAAGAAAATGGAAGCTGAAAAAGTAGGAACTAAAATAACTGTTGCTATGACAAGGATTAGCCTTGAGGTGTTTTCCCCATGCTCTGAGTTTGAAGGCTAATCGTCATGGGCTGCCAGAGTTTACTTACAACTTTCTAAAGGGTTTCGCTTGTTGTGTGATGTTTGAGATAAACTTCCTGCAAGGAAGCTAAGGTCCCTGGGATGGCTGTACTGGAGAGTGAACTGGAGTTCCAGTCTGTCTTGAGACTTATTTTGCAGAAGGATGGACTAGACCTCTGCTAATGTCTTTGCTAAAACTTGAGGATTGGTTGTATTTTGACGTGTTAGGACTACAGCTGCTTGATCTCTGTATAGATGTGGAATAGGAAGAAAGAGCTGCTGCTAGTTTAAATAAAAACTTGGTTAGTCTTAGAAAGATAACCCCAGTTGTGATTATTGGCAGCTGAGGAGAGCTATTCTATTTGGAAAAGTCTTGTTCAAGTGGATGACTGTAAGTAGCATGCTTCTTGCCTCAAAGAAGGTACCATTATAGTGAACAGCCATTCACTGCAGCCTCTTTCAGTTAGAAAAAGCTTAGTCTGAAATGTTGATGGTATTGTGGACATTTCTCAAGATGTTCGACCTCAGTAGGAGTGCTAGGAACATAGGTTTTTTTAGTAACGACCATATACTAATTCTGCTTTGTATTGTTTTAGTCTTTTGCATTGCAGGTGTCGATAGCTTGCTCCAGAATTTAAGACTGAAGTCCATGTAGTTAGATGGGATATTTATTTTGGCTGTTGTTTTGTTGGAGTTACTGCAGAATTTTTTTCACTTACTGTAGTACCATGTACATATCAGGAATGATGGATGCTTTTCCCAAGGAGACTTAGAAGTAGGTTTTACTTAGTTGTTGCATGTGTGTTTCATCTTGTGAGGGTTATTGACAAATTGGATCTCAACACATGTTGGGAAGAGACAGTACAGGCCACTATAAATGGTAGTAGTTATTACATGATCACAGTGAATGACTGCAAGTAGCCTTCAGTGTGGATGACTTGCTTTCCAAGTTTATGGTGAAATTTTAAACTAAGTGTATATAATGTATTTTTCTTCAAATAAACCAGACCTGTGGACAAGGATGGAAGAATTATTTTAAAATTATTAGTTTGAATTTTAAATTATTAATTATAAATAAATAAATAATTGTTTTAAAAGTCTTTTTTTTTTTTTTATTCCCCCAGCTGTAGCAGAAGTGAAACTTCGTGATGATCAATATACCCTTGACCACATGCGTGCTTTTGGCATGTATAATTATCTTCACCTTGATTCCTGGTACCAGGATAATGTCTACTATGTTGATCAGTTTGGAAGGGTTATGAATCTGTCAGTGACTCTGGTAAGAATAAACTTTTTTTTAAACATTGCTGAATTTGAAAAGGTAGGCAGTAGATAAGATAGCAAATATGGCAAGGAGGATTCAAATGCAAAAACTGGGGGAAGCCATTAAGACAGGTAGATTAACAAAAATGCAGTTCAACAGGAAGCGTGAAATGATTTTAAGTGAAATTTCTGACATCTCTTAATTAATGGTGTCGCATTAGTATTGAAATAGCATTGCATCTGCTTCCATTCTGGGAAGACAGAGATATAGTGACAAGCTGAAGAAAAGAGAAGATATTTCTTTCCTAGTTGGTGGCTGTTTCTCCCCTACGTTACTTGATGTTTATCTGTTTACTAATTTGAAAATCCAGTCATTGTAGATATAAGGAGAGAAAGAAGCTGTACGCATTAGACTTAGAAATGAAAGACTTTATATACTAACAAGTTAATCCGGACATCACTTATTGGAGGCAAAAAGATGCTGGTGGTCCTGTACAAACTTGAAATAGAGTGTAAGCAAACTAGACCAAGTCTGAAAAACATGATTCTCTGCTTTTATACTGATGTTCTTAAGTAGGCAAACTTCCTATTTCTTCTGAGCCCTTTTAATGCATGGGTGCATTAGGTTCTGTTACAAAGTCATTCATCATTCTCGAGGGGAAAGGCTTTATGGACACCATGATTCTGGTGTGCATGCAATTCTAGTGCTTAGTCATTAAGGAATAGAGGACTGTGTTACTGTTGATTTTGCAGCTATTGCAATGTCGTCTTAGCTTTGAATGTATCATTTAGAGTAAGATTATGTCTCTGACAATTTTGACTTGTAGCCTGTTGAGCAATAAATATATGCTTTTGCTACAAAGTAGAATTTTTTGTTTTCATTACTTTGATTAACTCAATCCCTTTGACTCATCACGTGTAGCTTCTTAAATATTTGTCTAAGCAGAAGGAAAAAAAAAAAAAAAAGAGTCCGTAACTGTATCCATTTGTTATCTAATTTAAATAGCGATGCTTCATTCATAACCAGTTATTTGGTTAACATTTTATGTTGAGGAAGGTAATGACATGTAGGTATTCCATTCTCATAATAATATTTGCTCTGGCAGTAAATGATGCAGGGCTGCTCTTTGATTTTTACATATTAAAAACATAACATAAACAATGTTAATTTTATATAACAAGCAAGATGAATTCTGGTATGAGATTAATGTAATTCTAGAAAATACAAAATGCATCACGTATTAGTACTTTCCTCCTTTCTATGGCTGTTCCTGTTTCATTCATATATTTTGGTGTGGCAGCTTCTCCCAGTTACTGTAATCTACTTTTGGAATCATGTTGGTTGACATAAGATTAATTAGATTATGCGAGTGTTAAGTAGAAGGAATTTTTAAATTAGTTGAGTGGAGGAGAAAGTCCTTAACCTTTTGTTAATCAAATGATTCAGAGTGATTGTATACTGCTGAGATGTTGAAACTTTATGGAGTCTCTTCATGCTGTTCTCGCTAGACTCCACAGATTTTGCTCTGCAGTCCACGAAGTACTGGCCTAAGCTTATTTCACTGCTATAGCTGACTACATGTAATTTTCAGGTTTGGAAAGGAAAATATCCATTGTCATGCTACCAAGGAATTTTACTTGTAACCCTGTGGGGCAAAAGAAAACACAGGATGATGTGTGATTTTTGAGAGGGTGTGGCTTATCCCATGCAAGGCTCTGGGAGTGGAAATTACTAGGCTGGGGCTGAGGTGAGACAAATTCTGAAATGATAGTTCTAAATTTTCCAGGACATACAGATTTCCAGAGGAGGGTAGGTTGAGAACTGGAGCTGCAAAATAGTTCCTTTACTTTTCATAGAACATACAGGCAGTTGGAGCCTTTGGCTGACTCTTGCTGAGACAGAATAATCTTCTGGGACTTCTTCCAAATCTTCTGAGATCATCTGGATTCCCAGTAGGAACGTCTAAAAGAAAGAAGCTTGTCAGGGAAAACCTTCTGTGAACAGCAGCTTGTCGCAATCTCATTTTTTGTGGTTTTTTTTTTCCTTGTAGTTGGTTAACCTTGGCTGGCTGCCAGACACCCACCCAGATGCTCTCTCACTCCCCCTCCTCAACCGGACGGGGAGAAAATAAGACAGGAAAGCTCGTGGGTTGAGATAAAAACAGGAAGATCACTTACCAATTACCGTCACAGGCAAAACAGACGGAACTTGGAGGAAATTAATTTATTGCCAATTAAAAATGGAGTAGCATGATGGGAAACAAAGCTGACAGGAGCTTGCTCCAGCGTGGGCTTTCCATGGGCTGCAGGGTGGAGTTAAAAATGGAGTAGCATGATGGGAAACAAAGCTCCTGACAGGAGCTTGCTCCAGCGTGGGCTTTCCACGGGCTGCAGGGTGGATATCTGCCCCACTGTGGTCCTCCATGGGCTGCTGGGGGACGACCTGCTTCCTCTGTTCCGCACCACCACCTTGGCTCAGCTCAGCCATGCCCTGTGGCTGTGTCCAGCACGGGGCAGCCCCAGCCGCTCCTCACAGGGGCCGCCCTGCAGCCCCCACTGCCAGCACAGCACAGACACCCAATACGTTCCTTTGCTAGGAGGGCACTGAAATGTGTAAATTTGTTTCTGAGCCAATAAACTAGATAAAGGATTTTAGTAGGACTGATGGGTCCGTTGGAATCTTCAAGAAAATGGCATTTGGTTGATATCTTGTCAGGAGTTTTAGTTCCACCAGATTATTAAATAAATAGCTGCCATCTTGTGTCCTAATACTCAATACCGTGCTGTTTTGCAAAGGAAATGTGTTTGCATATGTATAAGAAGGAATGTGTATTTGGAAACATCAACAAAGTGTCTCATTACAAATGTGCCTGGCCAATATATTAGTCAAATGTACATTACAAATACTATTGTTTTCAGCCAAGTATGGCTTACAAATTAGCAATGGCCACAAATAAAATTGTCAGTCACCTTTAAAACAGAAGATGTAGCAGGTTAACATGTTTATCCTAAATCCAAAGTGAAAGAACACACACAGGCTTTTTAACATGTAATTATTTCTAGTTCTGCTTGCTATTTCTGTTGCAATTTTGATTCTAGTGTGGTGGTGTTAGTTATCCATAAATCACGAATTATCCCTGCAACTTAGGTGTGTAAAAAGATGTCATCTGTGAAGGAAAAAAGTATAGATAATACCTTGCCACTTGCTCAAAATCAAACATAATTGAAAAGAAAAGTGATCAACATGAGCGGTTTTTCTAAGTTGATGGATGAGTATTCAAATGGGGTTTTATAGCAGGTTAAACAAGTTGTTACCCTAACTTGACTGGAAATACTGTATAAAAATGTTCTTCTGTTACAGCTGTTGGATTTCTTTCATTCAATAAGCCAGCGTCAATACTTTGTTTTAAAGACCCAATGGGCAGTGTAGTGACAGGATTACCAAATTGGGTTTTTTGGGGTTGTGGGGCTTTTTGCACAACTTGACTTTTTTAATTGCTTGATGTTTGTAATACGGGAATATAACTGGAAAAAATTCAAAGTTTTCTCCTCTAGCAGTTAAATATTTGGACTTGGTTTCTTGATCTTCAGCTCTTCTTGCGAAGACAACTTTGTTTCTTTTTATATTCAAATAATGGAATTGAGAAATTGTGGCAACTGTAACTCTTTTTGCTCTTAATTATCCGGAGCAAGTAGAGTACACCCTGGCTTGGTCTGCCTCACTTTGCCTGTGGAGGAACGGTTTGCTCAGAATTTCTACGCAAATTTGAAACATGGGATGCTTAAAAGGTTCAAAATCAAGGTTAGAGCCATAGGCATGTGCAGCAAATGAACTGCTGAAAGGAAAGGGGTTGTTGCAATAGTGGAGGCACCCAGGTGAAATCTGGAATAGACGGACAGAATGACAGAAGCCAAAAGAAAGCAGAGTACGCTGTCAAGAAGTGAGCAGAGCTAGAATTAAAGGCCAGTGGAAGAGATGAGAGAGACTTGGGACTGAAAAATAGTTGAAGGAAGAATCTTTGTAGAGAGTGAAAGGAGATTAAGAACTTGATCTTACAAGAAGCTGTATCTATTTTTTTCTTAAGGAAACTGCATTGCTGTCATTCAAAACTAATTACAGTGAGTAAATCTGATTTCTGTTAAAATGACTATAGTTGTTCTAGCATCCCCTCGTACTTCTGAAGTAGGGAGTTACTATTAACCTCTGTTAACCAGCTGGTAAACCAAGAAACAGTAAGTCAAAAAGTAAATCTGACACAGAAGGGTTTTGAGGAAAGGTTTTTTTTCAGCTTCAAGTAAGTCCATCCTTTTCATTGTTGTACTGAAATTAGAGACTGTTCTAATGAATGCCTAAAGTTAAAATAGTGAACAGAAAAGTTGTGTTAAGAGTATTTCCTTTCTCGCCTATCGAGAGAGAGGCTTTGTATTGTGTAATGAAGATTCTTTTTCACTTTCTTCAGGAGATTTATTGAGTCCTGACGTTCCTGCTTGGTGCTGATAAATCTGATGTGAGCTTTAGAAGATTAAATGGTTGATAGTCGCTAACTTTTTTTTTTTAAATTACATACAAAACTATTTGAAGCTTACTGTTAAGATTCACTTGGAGGCTGACAAGTGTGGTCTTCTGTAATGTTACATAATATAGCCCTGTAAATCACTGTTAACAGAGCCTATGTTTTGTCTTTCCGTGATAAAGCGCATGGGATTTTTATTTTTATTTTTTTTCTCCCCTAGGCACAGTAGTCATGCAACCTGCTAGTTACAATGGAACACTTTTCTTGTAGAAAATAATGCCTTTCAGTGAAACCTTAAAATTAAGTAAAAGATAAGGAAGCCAAAATTCTTTGTATTTAGTGTTTGTGGGATTTTTGTTTGTTTTATTTGGGTTGTGGATTTGAGGTTTTGAGGCTTTTGTTTGTTTGTTTGTTTGTTTTTTAATTCTGTCATTCTCTCCTCCTGAATGTGTTACAAATTAGTGAAATAGTTTAAAGAGCATAGTGGTGCAACGGAATCTACAAAGTGACCTTGAATGCCTCCAATAATTAAAAATCAAATTTGCATCTTTTCCATTGCAAGTTTCATAATAGCCCTTGTGCCTTTTTGTAGTACACAGTGATCTCTAATACAAGTTCAAGTAGGCCCAAAAGGCAAGCAGTCTATCTGTTTGTCATCTGGTCTTTTTTGCTGTTGCTTATTAAAACGGTACTTACCCAAATCCAATTTATCTTGCTTACCTCCAAGCATGTTTTAAATGCACATCTGATTTTAATAACATCTGGAAAATACAAAGGGTTTGAAATCCCCTCAAATATAGCATTCTCAACAAATGAGGCCATGACATGCTTTGCATGCACAAATGTGCTCCTTCTGTATTGCGTACATGTGCACAGGTGCAAAGAACTCTTTTAAAGATGGTGCGTTGTATGTCTCTTTTTGACTGCCTTATTTCATAGATTAGAATGACAGAGTTTCTTTCACTGGAAGTAGATACTTGTATAGATGATCCCCCCAGGCTATCCATTTCTTAAGTGAAGATAGAGGGACAGGACATGCTTAGAAAATATTATAATAATTTGTGGCTGAAATTCCAGGGCCTATACTGAGACACTTTTAATCTGCTACTTTTTCACTGCTGTTTCTTAGTCTGATGCTCACCCTTACTGTAGTCTGAGAGTGCATTTTGTGTGGCACAGAATAG
>NW_009259600.1:9017126-9023840 GCF_000687185.1 Egretta garzetta | reverse complement strand
TGTGTCCCCCCCCCCCCCCCCAGGTTTTCAATACAAACATGTTTCAGTTTGTTTGTGCTTCCTTTTACATACTTGTAAATACCTTCAAAACTGTTCCTGTAATGTTTTTCTTTCAAATTCTGATTTTGTATTTTTAAAAATGTATTTCTACTTAAATATCTTCATTTTAGTGACACTAATGCTGATTTTTACTAACAAGGGAAAAATTTCCTTATTGTTAAGCAGATTTTTCTGATTTGTGGAGCTTCTAAAATGATTGTAGATTAACTGGCTGGTAATGAGCCTAGGAAAATAAATCTGAAGATAGTTTAATTGGTTCTATGACCATTAGTTATGTTCTCAGTGTAGTCTATTTGTTGTTGAATTAGGAAGATATATTGGGTTTTAAAAGGGAAATGTTGATCTGTAAATGCCAGTTAGGCACCTTTTTTTTTTCTCAGAGATGATTGTTTATTTTTTCAAATATATGTAGGTACACTAGCCTGCAAAGTATCTATGAAACCTGTTGCATTTAGTTTTGTTTTATTTGTGATATATATAAAACTGACTGAGAGATGAGGGGAAAGCGACATAACTTCATGACAAATGTTTCTCTAAGATACTGAACAGAAACAAAAGGAATTGGTTTTGTTTGTTATTAGTGGAAGACCTTTTTGAAGACCTCATCGGATCCTGAAGTCTATGAATCAGTATAACGGGCAAGGTGGTGAATATTTATTATGTTTCTAAAAAATTATATTGTTAGTGTTCACCATAGAATCATAGAATAGCCCAGGTTCAAAGGGACCTCAAAAGATTATATGGTCCAAACTTCCATGGGAAAAGGAGCCTAGATGAGATTATCTAGCACCCTGTCCTGTTGTGTCTTGAAAACTTCCAGTGACAGGGACTCTACCATGTCCCTGGGGAGATTGTTCCAGTCATTGATTGTTCTCGCCAAAAAAAAATCTCTTATGCTGAGATGAAACCTCTCCTGGTGCAACTTTTACCCATTGCCCCTTGTCTTCTCTATGTGACTTCTTGTGAAGAGAGAGCCTATGTCCTCTTTGTAGGATGAGCCGGGCCATGAGGTTCCTGAAATTCCCCTGGGGCAAATTAAGGTGAAACACCACCAAACAATCGGTTACTGGCTTGTAATTCTTTAATATGTGATTTTAGGTAATTTGAGAAAGCATAGGGTTTTGCTGCAATGCCATTAAACTATGATTTATGTTACTAGAGCTACAAGAGTCAAAAAGAGTAAACCAAAAGGGGTTGGGGAGGGAAGAGAGAGCACCAGTCCTGGTCCCAGAGTCAGTCCAGCCGATGGGGGGTCCATCTGTCTTCAAGTTTTGCCTACGGTCTTGGGATACCGTGTGACTTTTATCCCTTGCTTAGACACACCTTCCCCGCTTCCCATGCTAAATAGCACGCGTGCTCTGTCTGGTCCTCTTTTGAGTCTGTGGGTGATTTGAGTCAGTCATTCTTGAGTCAGTGGTGGTGATCTCCCCCTACCTGAATTACCTTTTAGCTGAAAGTTCACAGCTCATCTTGCAGACTGCCCTATCAGTCCCTTTATCTGCAGTGTGTTTGATACATGTCTCTGAAGAGTGCTGGGTGCCTCTGCTCCCAGCTCCCTTATCAGGTCTTATCCGGTTAGCTGCGTTCCTTCCAGAGAAACAGATCTTGGTGTCAGGGGTTACAAAAGGTAGCCTTGGTGTGAGATCTTCCAGCTGGTCTCCTACAGAGGTCTTCCCTGAATCTTGTTCAGGGAGGTAAGACATAACTCTTTCAGTCTTCCCCCATAGGGCAGGTACTCCAGTCTGACCATGTCCTTTTTCATTTGTGGGGACCAGAACTGGACACAGTACTTGAGGTGCAGCCTGACAAGCACTGAGTAGAGTGGGATGATTGCATCTCTATCTCTGCTAGTAATGCCCCTGCAGATCCAAGATCCAATTTGCCTTTGTGGCTGCAGCGGCACACTGCTGACGCGTGTTCAGCTTGTTGTCCACCAGGACCCCCAGATCCCTTTCAGCAAGGCTGCTCCCCAGCCACACAGATCCTAGCTGGTACTGGGCTCTTAGGTTATTCTGTCTCAGATGCATAACCTTGCATTTGTCTTTGTTGAACTTCACAGTGTTCTTGCTACCCCACCCTTCCAGGCTATCTGGGTCTCTGTGCAAGATAGCTCTCCCTTGTGGCATGTCTACCTCATCATCTAGTTTAGTGTCATCAGCAAACGTGGTGAGGTTGCTTTCAGTCCCATCATCCAGGTAATTTATGAAGATGTTGAACAGCGTGGGGCCTGGTATCGGTCCTTGGGGGATCCCACTTATGACATACTGCCCAGCCTGTTAGTTAGTTCAGTTGAAAAACTTCAACCAATTAAGTTCTATTTCAGTTATTTGAAAGATTATAGAGACGTGACTGTGATGTTGCTGAATCTCCAGTCTGCATCTTACATTTCTCTGTAAGAATATTTTGTTTGTGCTCTTAATGCTGCAGCCTGATCTGCTTAGTAAGTAGCTGATCAAGCTGTATTGCTGATAAAGTGTGTCTTGACCATTTTTTAAACTGTGATGCCAAGTTTTTTTCAAATCATAAAGATTTGGTCAGGATTTTTTTCTAACAAGCCTCTTGGATAGTCAGAGATTACTTCAACTCACAAAGGGGGGTAAATCGTAGTCCTAAGCAGGCAGCAGTGTTGTTGGCATTCTGCAAGCCAAATAATGAACAGAGATTTACAAAGCCTTATTCAGCAAAGAAAGGGCTGCATGTAAGAGTGAAGGCACAAGGTAAAGAATAATCCCTAAAAGATGTCCTGGAAGACATCCCTTTGTACTTAATGACAACAGTTGGAAGTCCAATTTACAGCAGGAAAGCAGTTTCTTCTGTTAGAATTAGCAGGAAATGAAGAAGGCAATGCTGAACTAAAGCAGGGGTTCTGAGAACAGTTACTAGAAGTATTTATGAACCTGGTATTCTAACATTCATTTTGCAATGTTTTTCAGTCAGGGTGATTTGTGCAAAGTTTATACAGCAGGAAATACTGGATTCTTTTTGGTTTGGGTTGGGTTTTTTGGTAAAATTTAGTGATACGTATCATTTTTTAAAAAAAAATTATTCTCTGAGGATTGTTTCATCTATGCAATTTGTTCACTATAGTGTCTCAGTTTATTCATGCTCAAAAGTGACCTATCTTGTGGTTTGGCTTAAAAACAAAAAAAAAAAAGATTGCAGTGTGCCACTGATACAGTATGCTAAATACATTTATCTTGATGCGTAGTATGATCATTATGGGATGGAAAAGTTATTTGCAAATATGAGTTGAATTAGTACAGCTTTTCTTCGGTAGCTAATCACAATTGTTACTTCTTTAACTTACTGAATAAATAACCACTCTAGGAAAGCGGAGAAATGATATATCAGCTTGAACATAACAGTTGTGTAAGAGAATGTGGTAAAATTCTTTTTAGTTTAGAAGTGAGTTTTTATTGACTAGTTTAAGTACATTTCTGTGACTTTCATTTCTTTTAAAGTCACCGCGTTTTTACTGGGAATAGAAATATTTCAGGTAAGTGATTAATTATATGGGAATGCTAGGGGAGAAGAAGTGAGAAGCCTTTTTTTTTAAATGCAAAATGTAATTAGTGCTGTAAAATGAAGGAAAAAAATTGAGTACTGAAAAATCAATTATAGAACACTCATGTTTTTAGTAAATAGGAACCAACTGAATGATGAAATTCCACCACCTTTTCCACATATGTGGGAATGATGCTTGCTACCCACTTTTTTCCAAATATGCTCAACTGCACAAAGAAACTGGTGAATTGCTTCTGACATTTGTTATTCTTAATTTGTCTGTAATAATTCCTGAAATTGATGAATACTTCATAAAGTCTTAGTGTGTGACTGTTTGCTTTAGGACACTGCTCTACAAAAACCAAGAGAAGTTTTCAGGCTACCGACAGACTTGACAGCTTATGATAATCGCCTTTGTGCCTCAATACACTTCTCATCTTCCACATGGGTTACCCTTTCTGATGGTACAGGAAGACTGTATCTAATTAAATCAGGCAAGCGTGGAAACAGTGCATCTGAAAAGTGGGAGGTAAGTCGTGCAATAACACATTTAAGAATTGTACATCTACCAAATAATCCTTATTCTTGTATTTCTTATGAGAATTGCACATATGTAAAGTTGCGAGGCATAAGCTTTAAATCATAATTCTGTACCGCTGATATTAATGGCTAAATTATTTCTTTATGCACAAAATATCTAAAATTCAAGTGTTTGAATGGGAACAGCCTTTTGACTGAAGAAAAATCTGTCTAAGTAAAAATGAGTGTTTCTAGATAGATGGCTAAGTGCTTATCTAGCAGAGCTTTTTCTAAAAAACATTTCTCATTTCCCTTCCCTATTCATATGTGTCTGTCTAGGATTTTTTTCCCCCCATCTTTTATTGTTTACTATTTCAACTGGCCTGTGGAATAATATATTTTTTTTTTTAAAAGTCTGAAATTATTGCCAACCAAGCTAAAAGCTACTTTCATTTTTAAGTTAGGAGATTTCTGGTTTGTGTGATGTTTGTCTGTGCAGATATCATTGTGTTTGAAATATTCACCATTTAATTTGCCCCATTTTAAAAATGCATCCACAGAGACTAGAATAAAACTTAAAACTTCTGGTTGAAAAGCTTTGATAAGTAACCCTGAGGGTTACCTGCAAAGCAGATATAATGTAAGCAATATTATTTCCACCTCTCTGGTAGGGAAAATCGTCGTATTGTGCACTTAGCTCTGGAAGATGATTGGTGCTTAATATTTTTACTTAAAATTGTTGGTTGTAACTGAAGTATGGTTTTATGTTTCTCATGATTAAATTGTTTACATAATGAATTCTTTTAAATAGTGATGATAAGGAGCATTTTTTGCATCCACATCGAAGTGATCTTACTACACTGGTAATGGTACTGGTTATCCTGATTGGACACAACAAATATAATTAAGTTACATTTCTACTTGAGCTACTGAGTCTCATGGTCTGTGGTTAGTTAGTTCCTCTTTATTCATGAAAGATGAATTGGGTACAAAGCTCCAACATTTTGCATCTAGCTTCTTTATTAGAGGGCAGTTTCCTAAGCAATCAAGGAGGTTTTAGTATTGGCAAGAACAATTCAGGTACATGTCCTGAAGTAGAAGATTTGAGCATGACTGATTAGCTTCTTCCCCTACATCTTTTGAGAGTTCAGTAACTAGGAAATTGGTCATCCTGTTCTTTAGATGGTTGGATGTTCTGTGTGAGATTGTTAATATGTACATAAGTTGCATTGGAGTTGTTAGTGTAACAAAAACATGACATTTGTATGTTGAGGTGCTGTCGCCGTTTGAATTCACTTTCGGAGTATTTAGAGCACCCAGTGGTTTACAGTGATGTCAACATCCCAGCCCCATAAATCCTCACACCTTATCAGGTTTCAGTAACAGCTGCTGGATTGAGCCTAGACTCATTCAGCCACGCAGCTTGAATTCCTTGTCATTTATTCTTTCATTTTGATGTGTTATTGTTCTAATAAATAAAGAATGTTTTATTTATTATTCTCTGCTGTTTGGATTTGTTTTGTTTTAATCTTCTTGGTGTTCTTGCTGCACAAGTACTTTTTTTGAGGAAAGCTAAAATATTTCTAGAATTAAAACATCTAGCTACAGGTACCAACTGCTAAATGTCTCAAGCTACAAGAAGTGCAGTCCTTTTGTATGAAATTATTTAATGTTCACAGTAGTGCTTATTAGCCTTTGTACGAGTTTGGGCTGGGATAGAGTTAATTTTCTTCATAGTGGCTAGTATATGGCTAGTGTAGTGACTGTGTTTTGAGTTTGTGCTGGAAGCAGCGTTGATAACTCAGGGATGTTTTTGTTACCACTGAGCAGTGCTTACACAGAGTCAAGGCCTTTTCTGCTTCTCACCCCACCCCACCCCACCAGCAAGGAGGTTACGGGTGCACAAGAAGCTGGGAGGGGGCACAGCCAGGACAGCCGACCAAAGGGATATCCCATACTGTATGATGTCATGCTCAGCATATAAATCTGGGGGAAGAAGGAGGAGGGGGGGCGATGTTGGCAGCAATGGCGTTTTGACTTCCCAAGTAACCATTACGTGTGATGGAGCCCTTCTTTCCTGGAGATGGCTGAACACCTGCCTGCCCATGGGAAGCGGTGAATGAATTCCTTGTTTTGCTTTGCTTGCACACATGGCTTTTGCTTTCGCTGTTAAACTGTCTTTATCTCAGCCCAGGAATTTTCTCACTTTTACCCTTCTGATTCTCTCCCCTGTCCCATTGTGGGGGGAGTGAGGGAGCGGCTGTGTGAGGCTTAGTTGCCAGCTGGGGTTTAAATCATGACAGCGTTTCAATATGACAGTAATATTTATGTCATCTGCCTACCTAGTCCCATCCAAATATAGATGGACTTTTCCAAACCATTTACATAAAAATTCAAAAACTTCTAGCCCTAGCTCCTCCTAAACATTATTATACTCCTTCATTTAGTTATACATTTTTGTTTCTTACTCCACTTCATGAAACTTCATAGAGAAGGAAAGTTGAATCTCTTTGTAAAGATAGTAGGCGAATAAAGAGAGCCCCCCCTCCCATCACTACTGGTTGATGATTGACGTGGTTTAGCCCCAGCCAGCAACTAAGCACCACACAGCCGCTGACTCCCCCTGCCCAC
>NW_009259600.1:8959491-9017011 GCF_000687185.1 Egretta garzetta | reverse complement strand
GGAGGGAGAGAGGGAGACAAAACCTAGGGGAAAAAAACGTGATGCAACTACTCACCACCCACTGACTGATGCCCAGCCAGTCCCCGAGCAGCAATCATTGCTACCAGGCCAATTCCCCCCAGTTTCTATACTGAGCATGATGTCATACAGTGTGGGATATCCCTTTGGCCAGTGGGGGTCAGCTGTCCTGGCTGTGCCCCCTCCCAGCTTCTTGTGTACCTGGCAGAGCAGGGGAAGCTGAAAAGTCCCTGACCAGTGTAAGCACTGCTCAGCAACAACTAAAACATCCGTGTGTTATCAACATTCTTCTCATGCTAAATCCTAAACACAGCACTGTGCCAGCTACTAGGAAAAAAAAAATAACTCTATCCCAGCTGAAACCAGGACAATGATTAAACACTGGCAGCAATGCACTGGGCCTTTTTATCTTCCTGTTTGCATGTGTCAAGGTATACAAAGGTTTTCAGGATGTTGGAGCGTCTAGAGAGGGCCTTGCTGAAATGCCTACACTTTCATCTTGAGTGTGAGACTCTTTTCCCCAGTTGATATGCTGTGTTTATGGATCCAGTCCTGTTCCTCCATTGCTACCTCTACTTAATTGTAGTAGTAAACAGCCATAATGCAGAAGGTTTTGTGGATCTTTGTGTAATGGGCCTTTGTAATGATTTTATAATATAAATAATAATTAAAAGCATTTCAGAACAGTGTCTTGATAGCCAAGGAGGGAGGATGCAGAAATGTATGACATTCATGGATTCATGCTGGCAGAGAGGTTTGCAGGAAGTAAACTCTTAACTTATTTGGCATTCACTGAAGCCTTTCAGTGCTGTCTGAGAAAGAGCAAGACTTCCAGTTTTAACTGATTGACTTTTTACTACAATTTTGTCTTCTAGATTGTGTTTAATGAAGAACTAGGAAGTCCATTTATTATAGCACATAGTGTTTCATTTATAAAATCTGATACCCATTCAGTAGCTGTGCTGCTGCTTAGGGTAGAAAAAGATGAGTTGGACACAAAAGGAAGTGGTTTTCATATTACTTTGGAATGGGTTACAATTGCAGAGACAAGCAAAGAGGGTAAGTGTTTTACATTTATATTACTGGTGAGTAATGTTTAAAAAAAAAAAACTATGCTTTTATTCTTTTGTCTTAGAAGTTCATTGTTCCTTGGGTTCTGAGATTTCCTTTCCCCAAAACTTCAGCTTGGATTTTACATAGATAATTTTTTCTTATATTTTGAGATTAAGTTATTGATTGTAGACTTAAATTCTGACAAACATTTGGAAGACGGGAAGAAGTAAAGTTTTATACGTGTGTGGTTAATATAATTAGAAAACAGGGTAGAACTTTACTTTGTGACGTTATGAAATGTAGTTCCTGTTTAGCTTGATCTTGTAAAATTGAGGTTATACAGAACTATTTCTAACTGATGTCTGTTATACTTTTCAAAATGTTATACAGCTGGATATGGGATTTTGTTTGGTTGTGGTTTGGGTTTTTTGTTGGTTTTTTTTAGCCTCCAATTTACAGTGTCGTGGGATTGGAATTAGTATGAGATTAAGTATAAGAACCGTAGCATAAAAAGTAAATACTGCATATTCTAGGTTTTTGTACAATAAAAGAGTATGAAGTTATTCAGTTAGTTTCAGACCAACACATTAAAAACATATTAGCTAGTGTATTAATACCTGCTAATTATTGTATTATCCTAATGAAGTTTGGCAAAGGGTAATTTATCTGTTCAATGTGAACATAAATATTTATGTTAAATAACGTGATTTCCGTAAAGAATACAAGACCCCATGCTTCAGCATCTGATTTAAAGATGTGTAGATTAAATTAACTTACCTTTTGGGGAAGACTGTGATACGGCCTCATTTGTTATCTTCCAAACGTATATTTTTGATATATTTTGATATAATTTTGATACTGATAGAAACAAGACCTGTAACTACTTGAACTAAAGCAGCTGATTGCATACTGCGATGTTACTATCCAAATGTTCCAAATGTTCCCTGGTCTCCTACATATATAGTGTGGATAGGAGAATGAGTGGCTTTATTAATGTTGTCTGCTGTTGAAACCTTGGGTGTTGGAAATATTTGTAAGAGAGCCAGAAAGCCACGTGAAATTGCCTTACGCTTTTGTGGCCAGCTCAACAAGAGAAAGAAACCTCTGAACATTACCACTCATATCTTGTAAGAAAAATTAAATCAGTAATACTGCCAGTCTAGAATGGAAGACCATTGCTTAAAGAGAGCACTAACTACAGATTTACTTGTATTTTATCATACTGTATGTTTTCATAAGCAAATTCTTTTTTACAGTGTGTTTTTTGTAACTTAGGCCAAATGTTCATGGAATGAAACTTTTTCCATAAAAGTGGATTTAAAAATTTTTCAAAAATCTTGCCAATTCCCCAGCATTTCCTAGGAGCGGACAAAATTTTTATAATTGCAGTCAGCAGAGATGTAAATAACAAGATTTGAAGCAAACTTTAATTATGAAGAGAGAAATAAATTTTTATTTCTTTTAAATAAACATCTTGCAAATCAGAGTGATGTATGAACCAGTCTCAAAGATAAAAGCTGTTTTGAGGAATTACAATGCAGCTTCTTTCATCAGTAGGCAATTGCTGTGCTTAACTTTTCTTGGAAAACTGCCTGTGGGTGCAGTTTATCAAATCAGATTGTAGTAAAAATAAGTTAATCAACTAGCCATTTCTCAAATTACTAAAATCTGTGCTTCATCAAAGCAAAGCCTTAAAACATAGTTACGTCTTTTGACACCTACAACTGTGAGACTCTCTGCTATGTCTGGCTGGCTAGACAATGTGGTCACAGCTACCACTATTGTATTACCAAAGAAAAAAACCAGAAGCATGAAAATAAACCTGACTGGAAGCAGGGGTTAGGTCTGTTCCTATCTTGTGTGGTACTTCATGGGGTTGTGCAAATGTATACCCTTTCAAAGTCTGTTGTTTCTTTAGTTAACTAATGTTTTATGAATCCTCACTGTAAGGGCTTGAAATGAAGAACCACCATGCTGCTTTATTAGACTAAGAAAATGTTAATGCTTAGCTTTCTTCTGACCTTCTTTAGAAGGAAAATTGTGTAATATGAACTTACCAGAAAGATCACGAAGAGTTACTTTAAAAATGTAAAAGTGTTGATGATTGATTGAAAATACAATGAAAAGTTGTGAGGCTGTAGAGTGTTCTAATAAGTGAGCAAATGCTGTGAGAGAGATGTGCAAACAAATTTGATATGTTTCAGTGTACAGTTAAAATTCCATCAGTTGAATAACAGCTTGTTCAATGAGTGGCTAACTTCCTACTGCAACAAAGGCATGCTCTTTTTGGTCACGTATCTAAGCTGAAGTAATTTGTTAATTTTAAAAGCAGGTTACCCTGTTGCCTAGAGTCTTCTGATTGTACAGATCTCTTACTCTGTCTCTAATTAGTAAACGGTTGAATCTCTTCCATTAATACACACACCACCACCACTCCCCGACCAAACTTTCTAGGAAGAAGGAGGGGGCTTCAATTAACAACCCTAAGTACATTATACATTACATTATAGTCTGGTTGTTACTCTTTGCTCCACTTCTTGCTTAGCAAACAAGACAACCAGTTCAGAGGACCTAAACTATACCTGGCTTGTCCATTATTATCTGTATTCTCCTATGACTTTGATGTTTCTCTAAGCTTAACATTGAGGTCAAACAGGAATATGTTTTGGGGTGCTAGAGTGGTATAGATGATTTTTACCATCATAATCTGGTCTTGTGTAATGTCTCTGCTAATGAGTTCCCAGTTTCTTTCAATTAAAGCTGTAGTTACAAACACAGTGATTTCTTTTAATGAAGAGACGAAGCATAAGTGTGAAAACATAAACAATTCCTGTGGATAATTTTATCACCTGAGAGAATTTTATCAAGTTGTTAGTTTTTTGCTAAAAATCCATTTGTACAGTATGTTATTATTCAGAAGTTGATCAATTGCTGAGAACTCCGTGGGCAGTAAGATTCTAATGGAAAAAGAACAAACATTGCCCTAGAGCCTGTCACCTTACTGGTGTTTTGAGTCATAGGTTCTCATGTGTTTGGGAGCACGGTAGGGAATGGCATGGTCCTTGATGTCAGTAGCTGGGATCTCCCTTTTAAAGGGCAGTGGTTTACATAAGTTGAGGAAGATGGACATTTCCCATTATGAATAAAGTGTTACCACTGGCTATTTCATTGCTTCTCGAGTTTTTATAGCAGCTCAAAATGTATTTGGAAAACTTGTTGGTACAGAGGCTGTGAGTGGTTTTGTGAATTGCTGGGCTAGCTGTGATCAACAAAGCCATCATAAGAAAAAAGGGCCATATTAGATTAATTTTAGGGTCTACATATTTAACAACTCAGTGGAAAACAGAATTCTGAGAAATTTATTTTTAAACTACAGTACTGTGATTTAATTGGTAGGATTGCTTAGTATTTTTAAGTGTAATGAGTTTCTCCTAAAAATTATTGTTCTAGAAAAATATTACCACTAAGATTTTTTTTTTTTTAATTTTATAGGTGATCATAGATATGAAATCTTTAAAAGGAGAGTTTTGCAAGGAAAATCAGTCCCCCATTATGCAGCAATAGAGCCGAGTGGCGATGGTCTAATGATTGTTTCCTACAAACCATTCAAATTTATGCAAGATGAAGATGATAAATTGGAAGAAAATGACGATGCAAAAGGAACGAATGAAAAGAAAGGTGAGACTTAAAAATGATAGGCTGCTCTCCCTTTTGGCTTAGAAAATAGCTTGTCAGTTTAGCATCTGTTCAGACATTCTAGCAGTAAATGTTTGTCTTAATATCTATCTTTCAGATTTTTTTTAATTTTTTTTTTTTTAAGGACAGGTTGGCTTTTTTATTTGTTTTAACTCTGGGAAGTTGTATTGTGCATAAACCTATATGAGAAACTTTTTTCGATAGGGAACACTTAAAGAATTTTTGTTATAAAGGATATTTTGAAAACAGAACTACACTAAGTATTTGCTAAAGTAGCATCTAAATTTAGGCATCTGACTGAAGTACTCAAATTAAGAAGCCAGTCTTCCTAGGTGAGAGAGGGCAGTGTTGGCATCCATTGACTCATCAGAAAGTTCCCAGATACGTAATTTACTCCTGCCTTTCTAAATTTAAAAAGAAAAATAAACCAAAACTTTTTAAACAATGAGAATCCTGTAAAAGATTATCTTTTCTCCCGTGGGAAAGCAGTTCAGAAAAAATAAACTTCAACAAAAGGCATCCATAGTTGTTTCTTTTTTTCTTCGAGATCAAAACAAAATTGGGTATGTAAAAGCCTATTAATAAAGTTGTTTTATCTTAAATATCACTGAGCTCTGTAATATGTATGTTTATGTAGTTATATTTTATTGTTTCAGATTTGATTTTTGCTTTTGAATATGAGACATTGGTTAATGAACCAATCCTAATTGAGCAATACTAGCACAATCATTGTCAATGGTGTAAAAATCTATTTGGAAAACAGTACAAAAAGATCCATTTTTTGGAATGTATTAATGTTATACACTGTGGTAACTGTGATGTTGTACATGCAATTGTATTAAGAATAGTCTGTATGTATAAATCTTGAGGCAAAGGAGTTCTTCAGTGCACTGAGCACCGTAATGCAATCTCTATGCAATTGTCACCTGAATTAGCTAGTTCAATGTTTTAGGGATTTTAAGAGCTTTGAGTTATGTGATAGGTGTGATTAAAGAACATGGTAAAGAGCATTATATGGCTCTTAGGACAGTTCATTTCATGCATGTGTGTGCACATATGCTGTTGCCAAAGCCCAGAAATCTGTAATGCGTGGAGTACTGTTTGCAGCAATACCTTTCGAAAACTTCTCATGACACAAAAAATCTATTGGTAGAGAAAGTACTGACACCTGAACTCCTAGTTTAGAGGGAAGTCTAATGCCTCTTTCAGAGAGAATTTGTCTTTTGCTAAACCTAATGTAGGCTATACTTCTAGTTGCATTGTTATATAAAATTGCGAGCATAATAGATACCAGATAATGAAAGAAGATATGCCAGCAATAGAACTCTATTTTTTATAGGATTTTACAAAATAGATGAAGAAATACTGGAGCGGTTTTGTTGCACATCGGTATTTTGGTATTTAATTTGTCCTTTCATAGTATCCTTTGCACATTTTTGACAGCTTATGAGAAGATGTCTTAGGGAGAGGGGAATTCTAAGCTACTGTTTTGGTGTCATTCAATTTTCTTGATTTATAAGACTTTTACTATCAGGTACAATCTCTGTCAAAGTTTAGAAATTTGAAGGCTGTCATATCTCAGATTTTAATAGTTTCTGGGAAGTATATTTGTAGCACCTGTGAGTGATCCATTCCTGTGAGTGATCCATTGCAAACAGGAAACTCGTGGTAAGGGACAGCAGTGTAAGAGTCCTTCCAGAGTCACAGCTGCTCACGTGAAGCTTAGATTAACTGAATCTTGTGTTGTGTTGTGACAACTTGAGAGCTTCCAAGGGGTCTATCCATACTTCACTTTTCCTCTAAATAGGGAGGTAACGTGTACAGGATTGCTCTTTAGAAAATGAATGCATCTGGTTTTGTGTGTTTCTGTGACCAACTGTGCACTACCCAATCATGCTCTCATAGCCTTCCTTCTTTATAAACATTTCTCTTAAAAGGCCACTTCTTGTAGCAGTTTAATAATCAAGATAGATGTCAGGTACATTCTAGACCCAGGAGCAAAAGTCAAGCATTACCTCTGGGCAGGCAGTTTTATTTCATCTCCATCATCTAAGGCAGATGAAGACTACTTGGTCTTCTTAAATAATTTCTGTTGAATAGTCAACGTAGCTTCTGACAAAATAGGTAAGAAAAAAATGTTCACATTTCTGAATGTCATATATTTCTGAGCATGCAGTAGCTTGTCAGTACCACTGCACCTGATGTCTCTTCAATCAAATTATTAATCATTAATGTTTTGGTGTATTTAAGTACATTTTGGTTATCAATTTTGTATGCTACAATAAACTTAGAGTAATAATTAATGCCCACTGTGTAACTCTTATCAGCACACTTGAGTATAGACATGAATATAAATTGCTGTCCAGATGAGGGACATAAATGAACTTGATTGCTAAAAAAGTTTCTCCATTTTATAGTCAGAATATATCTTATGTAAATTGTTCAGAGTGCAGGTTAATTTCCACTCTTTCACAAACTTCTATTCCATATCTCCCAGCATGGCATGCTGTGGAATCCAGGACAGCATTTGTAATCTAGCTTGTATTTTTCTGCATGTTTCCAACTGTAGACCCTCTCTATTACTGGCAGCAGACTGAAGACGATGTGACAATAACAGTTCACATTCCTCAAGACATCACGAAGGATGACATAAAAGTACGCTTTTCCCCAGATAACTTATGTGTTACACTGAAAGACCAGCCTCCTTTGATGGAAGGAAAACTCTATTCATCTGTGGACCATGAAAGCTGCACATGGATAATTAGAGAGAACAAAAGGTGCTGTATATTGTTTATAGTTTTCCTATTGATAGGAAATTATTTCAAAGTGTATACTGTATCTCTGATTTCTGGCCCCTCTGGGAATGGGCTCACTTAATGCTACACCCTGCATCCCTCCTTACAAGAATCTGTCTCTGCGGAAAATAGTTCACTGGCTTTTGCAATGCTGTCTCACAATACTGTTCCTTTAGGTAATTGTGAAAGTAATTCCCTCCTCTCACAGTTACTTGCGCATAAGCTACATGACCAGCTATTTTGGACAACAACATAGAACAGCCTTTCCAAAATTCTTTTGTTTCAGAAGAAAAAGGCATAATGTCTGTACTGATAGCTATACCTGTATCAGACCAGGAAATTAAAGAGTTTCTACTACTGAGTGAAGCAGAGTTCTTTGCATTATTAGGCTACACTGATGGTCCTGATGTTAACCTCCTCACCTTATTTTCACTTGCTTTCTGTGTTTAGTGGCAGCCGGAGTTAATGTCCTGTTAAAATGTTGTCTGTTGCCTTTCTAAAACAGTATTTGGTGATACGAGCTACTGGAGATTAACCCATGCATGTCTGTATGAGTACCTGTCTGTATGACTACCTGTTTGGTTTTTTTTTTATTCTTGTTGAGAATAATTGTGTCCATTCACTTCTAGTTGATCACAGTGGAAAAGTGACTAGGTAAACTATTAAATGACCTTTATAAAGATAGTATATAATACAGTTATGAAACTTTCGTGATAAATTCAGTAAGTAAATTCAGTAATGTTTTGAAGTAGTAAAGAAAAACTTTATATTTTCCAAATAGCCAGGAAAAACCCCCAGCTATCAAAATGTTAAAATAGCTTTGTAAGCAAAGTAAACTTAATTGGTTTAACAGGGTTTGTTTGGGGTTTTTTTCACTAAATTTTAGGATTGATTAGACTGACTTTTACCCTGTTGTTTGTGTTAATAATTTCATTTCTACTTCTGCTTTCCACAAACAGTAGCTTTTTTGGTAATAACGTAACAGAAATTCTTCAAGTTTGACTTATAAAGTCCATATTATATTTTTCTAATCCATTGTACATTATGTACATGGTATAAGATTAATCTGTGTTAATTTAACATGCTGTAGACCTCAAATAGAAATGTTCATGGTTTTCTTTGAGAATTGAATTTTAGTTGTCTCTCTCTTTCTGAAATAAAACTGCCAAAGAATGAAGAGGGGGAAAAAAAAGAATTCAGAGCTCCCTAAACCACAGTCAAGTTTACTTTTTTTTATTTCAAAACCTGTTAGTTCTGGAATTTTAGTTCTCTGGTAGAGAACTGCAACCTAGTTCTGGACATCTGATTTTGCTTTCTACTTAGACTCTATATCGTTAGGCCTTCAGAACCCTAAACTGATCTCAGTGACAAGGTGTGTCAACCATTGGTTTAGGGGTTTTTGTGGGTGCAGATTGTCTACAACATTTGCATCAATAAAAATGCTTCATATCTGGAGGGTGACATAAGTATTCAGATTTATTTCCACATGTGTTTCTGCACATGTAAAAGGGAGGCTGAAATCCCTATATATTTACAAATGTACCCTTCTGAGTTTTTCTGTTTGAGACTTGAAGCTAAAAGCTTGTGTTATAAGTCACCTTGTTGCAGTTAACAGGTACAGTGAACACTTACATGCACCGTTTTGTCCTACCTTGTAGGACATGAACTGAGGAAGCTGTTGAATGCTTCAGTACTGCTAAACATACTCCTCTCGATCCTTCCACTTACAAGAAGGATTGAAAGTCTCTGTTCACCTTTGGCAGTTCTACTTCCCCTTGTGCTACCCAGTCAGGACAGCTAGAACTGACGCACCATCTAAAGTGGTGGTAAAGTTCAAAGTAAGACTTGGGTCGTGATGAATGAAATGCAGTATGTGCATAGGAAAAACAAATAGTTGATCCGCACTTCAATGATTTTAGAATCATAGAAAGTTTGGGGTTGGAAGGGACCTTTAGAGGTCATCTAGTCCAACTCCCCTGCAGTGAGCAGGGACACCGCTAACTCGATCAGGTTGCTCAGAGCCCTGTACAACCTGGCCTTGAATGCTTCCAGGGATGGGGCCTCCACTACCTCTCCGGGCAACCCGTTCCAGTGTTTCACCACCCTCATTGTCAAGAATTTCTTCCTTGTATCTAGTCTAAACCTACCCTGGTTTAGTTTAAAACCATTACCCCTTGTCCTGTCACAGCTGGCCCTACTAAAAAGATTTTCCCCCTCTTTCCTATAGGCCCCCTTTAGGTATTGGAAGGCTGTAATCAGGTCTCCCCGCAGCCTTCTCTTCTCCAGGCTGCACAACCCCAACTGTCTCAGCCTGTCCTCGTAGGAGAGGTGCTCCAGCCCTCGGATCATTTTTGAGGCCCTCCTCTGGACCCGCTCCAACAGGTCCATGTCCTTCTTGTGCTGAGGGCTCCAGAGCTGGGCTCAGTACACTAGGTGAGGTCTCATCAGAGCAGAGTAGAGGGGCAGAATCCCCTCCCTCGACCTGCTGGCCATGCTTCTTCCGATGCAGCCCAGTGAAAAATAACTCCGTTGAGTAACTCAATTTTTTTATTAATCAAGTGAGCAATATTGTATGAATCTCAGGCTTCTATTTTAATGGGAAATAGTAATTACACATTTCAAGGTAATAAGTTATACTTGGTTCTTAATGTTGGTACTGCAGTACCACTTCAAATCTGTTGATTAAAAGTCTGAAACTTGCTCCAAATATGTTCTGTAAAAGTGTGCTATTTCTAATACCAGTGTAATTGCTTCAGAAACCGATTCAGGTTCAACGCATAGTTATTGCTGTGATGCAATAGGTAGTAACTTAGAAAGTTTTCCTATGCTATCAGGTAAAAAACTGTCATTGTAGACCCTATAACTGTATCTAAAAGGCAAATATAATAAAACTAACTCTTATTTTATCATTATAGCCATGTGTTGGTCTAGTGCAGTAATTAAATGGAGTTGCTGTCTCGGTGCATCAGCTAATTCTCTTGTTTTCAATTTAGTTAGTTAGTTATTCCTAACAGTTATACTAGGTTCTCTTAAGTTTGGTGTATTTGTTTTTGTTTTTTGGTTTTTGGGTTTTTTTACAGGTTACAGAAATCGTATCTCTTCTGAGATATTATTTTAGATATGCAATGTAGATAGTTAACTGGTTTAGTATTTCTGAGGTCTATAAAATACAAATATTTTTGGCCTAGATTTTATATAAAGGTACTGTACACGTAAGTAGACCTATTAAGTACTTGTTAGGTTTCAAATAAACCTCTGTAGTAAAATTCTGTCACTCTGAATATATTTCTTTACAGGTGATCTCCTACGGTATTTCAAGTATTTTAGTAAGACTGCTTCAGTGGAAACTGCATTTACATTGAAAACTCTGAGGACACTTACATGAATGCATTCTCTTTGTTCTTAGGCTTTTAGAAGCCACATGTCCTTGGTCTGTTTTTCTTTAGAATATTTTTGATTAGAATATTTTATAAATTGAATGCTAATGGTTTTTTATATGTGGTTTTCATTATTAATTCAGTTTGGAGAGAAGTGCTCAAATCTACATTTAAAGCTTTTTGACCAATCTGAGAACAGATGCAGTGTTTTCATGTACTACTCTTTGTCTTCTATTTGCATTTTAGTTTGGAAATTTCTCTAATTAAGAAAAATGAGGGATCCCGGTGGCCAGAGCTAATAGTTGGTGACACAAGAGGGGAATTCATTATGGACTCTTCCCAGTGTTCTGAAATAGCTGAAAGTCTTATGCATCTTACCTCTGAAGTAATGGTAAGGAGTTGGAAGTAAAACACTGAAAGTTCTTGTAGATTTGCCTGTTGTCTTTTCTTGATACCCTAATTTGCACTTCATTGACATAGCTCATCAGTTCATTTACTATTCAGAATCCTAACTCTATGCTTATTTTTAACTGAAACTGTTAATAAACTAATGGCACTAGGGTTGTGAATATGCTTTGAACAGTGATATCTGCAGGGGGGACTGAGTTTAGCTTGCATGACAGCATCTGTGCACCAAAACTGAAGTCTGATTTAACATTGAAAATAAGTTTTGTTCCCACCACTTACAATGTGGCAGTTTGCTTTAAAGCAGTCGATTTAAGTAACTTTGAAGGCTGTCTGTTTTGTTTATCGATCAGTTAGCAACACTTTTGTACTGTCTTCCTGGGGATACTGTGCTGGACTTAACAGGCTGTGAGTGTAAAAATTTTTAAAAGGAAAATTTAGGAAAGCATAAGCATGACTCATGAACTTTCCTGCATTATTGTATTAGAATCATAGAGTGCTTTGAGTTGGAAGGGATCTTTAGAAGTCATCTAGCCCAAACCCCAGATTCTACCGGGATTCTACTTAAAATAAAATGTAATTTTTAACTGCTGTTTGCTTGATACTTCCCATTTTGGTTTAATTAGAATATGGCATCTCATCTAAAATTTGTGAAGTGTGACTCCCTATGGGTCTTGATATATTACGTTTGGATTATTACTTTTTTTTAATAAGGCTGAAAAGTGTTATTAAAATAAATTCTGTTTAGTGCTTAAATTGATTTCCCTCCTCTCTCCCCCACTATTTGTGGGCAAGATATTGTACAACTTTTGACCATAGATTTATTGGGAGCTTCACATTTCTTTTGTTTTGTAACTCATATTGAGCTTAAAGTAATGATTTTTTTTTTTGTCACTTTTCAGCTTCTGTGCAATAATGGTCATGTAAAAAAAAAAATCTTTCCTTAGGTAACTGTTCATTTAAATAAATGTTACGTATTTTGTTATACTGCAGCGTTAGCCACATACGTATAATAAGGACATGGATTCTTTTTGTCATCTCAGTTGCTTATGGTAATGATGTTTACCTGGAAGGTTTTTTAAAAGCCACCTGATGAAACAGTAAACCAAAGCAGAGGCCATCAAGAATGCTTGGTAGAGGAGAGGTGAACCCCAAAGTCTAGCCTCTAAAGAGACAGCTACCCTGTTTTAAGTCTTGTGCATTAGCCTGCAGTATATGACACTTAATTTTCCTGGTTCCTGTCATTTAAGGATGTTTCTTTGTTATCTCTTCATATTTGTTTTCTTTGAACTTAAATTGACTTAGCAATTAAAAAAAAAAAAAAAATTGTGCCCATCTCCTTCACTTTGTGGACTGAACCAAAATAAACATTCTTAATAAGCAGCTGAAATGGATTAAGAAATGAGCATAGGAACTCAACTCCTCCTCCCTGTCAGATTAATCGAGTCAGTGCCCTGTCTGATTTTTCCTTACACATTCTGTTTGGCCTCAGCTTTCAGCTTATGTTAGTTATCAAGATTGCGTCTTTTTTGTGGAAGAAGCAACTTTATTTCATACTTAACGAGAAAGTGTGTATTTTTGCCTTCTGTTAAATAAAGGTCTCTTTCTGTCATCATGAAATTAGTTTTTTAAATATATCACAAAGGTAACATAGCTTGGTTGTTTTGAAAATTATCCAAGGAAGATGTCATTAGCAGAAGTAAGCTATTTCTATATGTAGTATGCTCTCGTATTACTAGTAAAAGTGATGGGCTCTTTGACTTGTGGGATGTCAAAAAATACATGTGCTTTTTTCTTGTTTTGAGTGCATTGAAAAATATGCATAACAACATTATTAATATTAAATAATTATTAGCAAAGATAAAAGGAGGCATGTATTTAGAGCCACTTACAAAATGAATTAATCCATTTTAATAGCATTTCCGATGGCAATCTGAAAGAAACTTGCACTGATGTAAATTTACTAAACCTGTGTAGGTTTTCGGATTGTATAGTTTCGCTACTTACAGAAAGGAATTTATTGTCCATGTTTTAGTGGCTTATATACCTTTCCTTAAACTGAAATGGATTTTTTTATACCTACCACTCATGCCATCCTCCACAACAGAAATGGTTCTATTCATTTTGAATAAGTACCTAATAGATTGATCTTTAAGTATGTAGGATATGCAAACGATTCTTCCTGTCCTGTTGAACTTTTTTTTTATGAAAAAGGATTTTTTTTTTATATATGTGTGTGTGTATGTGTATTTTTTTCAGTAGCTTAGATTTTCAGTGTCAATAGTTCATTGTCTTTTTAAATTTCAGAATCCAAATCCTGAAAAGGAAAACCCACCTTGTAATGCTCAAGAATTAGAAGAATGTGATGCTTTTCTTGAAGATAGTGCAAGCTTATGCAGATTTGATGGTGATACCTTGAAAGTCACTCATGTGGTAAGTGCTGCAAATTATTATACAGAAATATTTCAAAACATTTTTATGATATGCAACTTGAATTCTATCAGAACAAAAATCTGTGCAAACTCTTGAAACCAAATAAATTTCTTCCATAATGTAAAATCACAGTAGCAACAGAAATTATCAACCAATGTGTGTTCTGTAATGTCATTTTAATGTAAGAATAAGGCTCCTTTTATTGTGATTTAAAAAATTTATATATATACTTTCACAAGTGAGCCATTTGAAAAAGCAAAGTTATGTCAGAATAATGATAAGAAAGGGGTCTTTTTCAGTGGCATAAAATTCTTCTAGATTACTTAGCTTGAATTTTTCTCAGTAACTTTTCAGATGGCCTGGTAGAAAGTTGACCGTTTTTACTAAGGAGATGGAGCATAGATCACTTTATGATATTTGGTTGTCAATCACAGTGGAAATAACAGATTGTAAGCAAAATGTTTTAATAGGAGGCTTGATCTGGATTGTAAGCAACCTTGACTAACAGCAAGTTAGGACTTGATCTGGTCCATTGCCTAAAGCAGGAAACAAAATAATCATATGAAAACATCACCATTTTTAAAGTTGTCATCTTGGGGTTTTTTGGGGCTTCATTTTTTTTTCAAGATGCCTCTACTAAGTTTGTAATAAACATTGGTATTGCACCTCATCACTACCTTGTGGCACACAAAGAACACATAGAATAAGCTATTTTTGTACATAAAATGTCATAGTTACAGAGTAAGATTGTGAATAATTTCATAATTTTCCATTTCCTCAGAAAAGCTCTAGAAGAAGTCTTAAGTCTGTGTCTTACAGATCTTGGTTTGTTCTTTTTTTTTTTTTTTTTTTAAATTATCTTTTTTTTTCCTTTGCCAGTACAGATACACATGTATATGTCTGTATGTGTGTGTATATACATGCCTGTACATGCATCTGTGATGCCAAAGAAAAAAGATTCATTTTAAAGGCTAGCATGCTCCACCAGGAAAGTTGTCTGTTTTGTGGATACAGTGTAATAGGTAACATTTGTCAGAAGATAAAATGTTCTTTCACCAATTACTGTCTTTATAACAGCTCAGTTCAAATGGATTTTAGCCATTCATTGATGTGTGGTGAGAGAACAAGAGACAGCAGGCATAAGTAGAACCAAGAGGTTCAAACTGGATGGAAGGAAAAACTTTTACACCATGACTGTGGCATGGATCAGGTTTCCTAGTAAGGTTGTGGAGCGTCTGTCCTTGAGGTGTTCAAGACCAGATTGGATAAACTTCTGAATAACTTAGCCTAAACTACTGCTTCTTGCCCTGAAGGGTAAGAACTTTGTGCCCCAGAGACATTTGACAGACCAGGAGGGACATAAAATCATGGGATCAAGAAAGGCAGATCTGACATACACTGCTTTCTAGCAGGTGGCATGACATTGTGGAGCAAGTTTGAACTCCAGGTTGTTTATAAAGAGCTCTTAAAAATGGGTGGCATACAAGTAATCCAAAGGCTAATGCGTTTAAAGCATTATGGTCAAAGGGCGATTGCTGTGGGTAGGAAACTTTCATGCGTGTATAACCTGCTCTAGCTGACCCTGCTTTGAGCAGGGAGGACTGGACTATAATATTCCCAGAAGTCCCTTCCAGCCTCAACTATGTGATCTTGTGTTTTTCCTCCTTGTTGGAGGACATAGGAACATGATTTCAGTAGATTTTTCATCATATAGGAATATATTTTCACTTTGATTTAGTTCTTCTTTCAAATTGTTTTTTTTTTTTATTTGGGTTTTTTGTTTCTTTTTTGTTAACAGTTCAGGGGCCTATTCCTTCAGAAGTGTGGCTGATACAGCTTTTTTTTTTTTTTCTTCTTCTTTGTAGTAAACTATCATCAATAGTATACAGTTGTATGTGTCTTTTTGCTCTTAAATTGGAGAGAACTTTCTGAAACATATGTCCAGAATCATGAAATATTTATATAGGAACATTTCCCACCTTGAGTTATAATTTAAGAATATAAAACATTGGTGATGTAATGATATCTGTTCTGTAAAGAGACTTGATTCTATTTTTCATTACATTTTCTAGTGCGTTTCAATGGCAATGATCGACCTGAAATAAATAGGTTTAGCAGCCGGTAATGTCTGCTATACTGGCCTGTTCTTGTGTGGCAAAATGACGTTTGTCTTCTCTGCCTCAAATGCAGTTATTCAGTTTCTCCTATGGAGAAATATTTGCTTTATTAATATAACTTCTTTAAGTTAGGTTAATGGTGGCCTAAACTCCAGTGTATTGCATTTCCAAGCCATCAGAAACTAGAGATGCATGATGGACAACATTTTTTGCTGTGGAGGGAAGGGGCTTTTTCAGGTGAGGTACAGGCTACCTAAAAACACTACCTAGGTTTTGGAACTGCTTGCAGTAGCATTTACAACATAAAGTTTGCCTTCTGTGTTATGTAGATTAATATGTACACTACGATATGCTTGAGTTCTGTATTACGCATCCTGTTAAAACCAGCTGCAGGCATGTATGACAAAGTGCACAAGAATTAGTAGATGAAAAAATGTGAAAGATGCTTGAAGTACAAAGTGGTGCTGTGTGCTTGCAGTGGGGAAACCCAGATGTCCCAATACTTAGTAAAATTGGGATGGCTTAAGGGAAGAGGCATTGCTTCTTTTTAGATACAAAAGAAGAAAGTATTCCCAGTAATTTGTGGAGCAAGGAGAAAATAGGAAATGGACTATGTAAAGCTAGGTCTTTGAATACCTAATTGCAGTAGATAGTTTCAGAGAGCAGTTGATTTTTGGCAGAAGACTTTTCTGGTTGATAGGTGGGTTATGGAAACACGACAGAAGAACTTGCATTCATTTTTCTACTAGCTGACATATAAGATCACTCTTCCCTTGCTTGCATGCCTGTACAGAAGCGTGAGTCTGCCTTCCCAGTAGGTGCCAGAATGACCTCTGTTAACTAAAACTGCATGTCATTCTGTGAAATACATCATGCTTACATCTGAGCTATGGGAGTGTGGGAGGCATGTCATGTATTTGTGCATGTCCGTTGGAGTGGAGATGTTCTAGACAAGAGAAGAGGCACAGTCTTCCTCAAGATCTTTTCTGGTTCTGGATGCTTTGCCTGAATTTGCTTCAGGTTTGAATGGTTCTTTATTGCAGCTGAGTTTCTCGTGTTCTGACAACACTCACAAAACGTTTTTTTTGCATTTGGGCTGTCTGTCCAAGTGATCTGTATCTCTGTTGCATGTAAAGTAGGCAACTAACCCAGCTTAAATAACATTTATTAGGTTTTACAAAACACTGTAAATTACTTCTGGGGGAAAAAAAGTAATCAAAGTTCAGAACTGCTTTGTTGTGTACTTAAAATATTTCTCTACATACTCCACAAACTTACTGAAACCTGGGGAAAAGAAACATTAATTCCTTTAGTCTGTTCAAAGCTGTTTGTGATGCAAAAATTAACAATAGCTAATTCCTAGTGAATAGAAGTGGTTATTGAATGGTTTTGGTGATCTAGACATATTTGATGAAGAGTGTGCTAATCTGAAATTTAGTAATTACTTGATTGTGAGTAAACAAAAAATTGTTGACTGTGGAGGAGTGGCTGAGTGAGAATGGGCACGCCTTAGTCCCGTTCGACAGCCCCTGCTCTTAAGCGGATGTGGGCGGAACTATGACCGGAAGAGAAGGAGAAGCCCCTCCGCATGGACAGGTGATCTGTCCCAATCACGGTAGCGATGGAGGCGTGTGTGTAGTGGCATTCTACCAACCACAGTGTGACATGTGTGTTTGTTATTGTTTTCTGCCTATATATGCTTTTGTTAGCTGCGCAATAAAGGAGAACGACCATACTCATATTGAGACTCCATCGTTACTCCAAGCTGGCTTCCCATCTCGACAGTTGACATTTCATAATTTTAGTATTCTAACCAATCCTTGTTCCAGTGCTTACCAACTTTTACTACAGAGGGACAGTATTTCCTTCCCTGCAGAAAACCAGAGTGGTTACTTAGAGACAACCTTCTCCTAACATCAGAATTTTTAGGTTAGGATCCTCCATACTAGAAAATCATTTCTACACAAAACATGCTCCCGTTTGCTTGTGTAGTGGACATAATGTTTCCCTAAATAATATCCCAAGAAACTTAATTGCACCTGCTTGAAATGTGTTAGCTACCTGTAGTGTTTTGAGTTGTTGATCAGTGGGATGCCACGTAATGTATTCGAACATTTTGTCAGCTAACGAAAATAAATCTGTTGATCATCTAACTTTGGCATTTTGTGTGACAGAATCAGCTATTTATGCTTTGAATCAGTATTTTGTATTTCTTTGTTTTGTTTTCAGATTAATCTTGGAAGCAACCAATATCTTTTCTCAGTTGTTGTGGATCCCAGAGAAATGCCATGCTTCTGCCTGAGGCATGATGTTGACGCTTTTTTTTCACTCTGACCAACCAGAGAACATGTGGGAACACATTGCAACTTTCAATGCTTTAGGTAGGAAATTAACTTCTGTGTCACACTCCTCTATCTGAGACTTTTCTTGCCTGAATACTCTTAGTATGGCTTCCGTTGATATTTCACTTAATTAAGTTTGAATAGAAAGGTACTATAATTCTGTTGATAGCAGCATGCTAGCTTAATTTTAGAAATATTACAGCATAAGAAATAAAATATTTGTGCCTTGGGAGGAAAATAAGCCTTTTCAGACCATACAAGCACAGTACTGCACAGTAAAAAGGAGAGTTCCTTGAATAACTCGAGTTAAAGACTAGAAAGCACAATCAGTGCCTTAGCACTCAGACAGAAATCATCAGGGGAACAGCTGCAGTTCACCGATGACATGTCTAGATGTATATAGATCTTATGGTAAGGTGTTATAATAAGTGACCTTTAGATTTTTTCTATTTCATTGTCCCAGGCGACAAGCCTGAAGAATTGGACTGTTTCTTGATTGATGATTGTTCACTGTTTCTTTTGTTACAAGAGCTAGGAGCATCAAATGATGCCAGTACATAGTAGGTTCAAAAGAAGCTAAAATAAATGATTCACATATGCACATTTAAGCTATGGAACCTTCTGCTGCAAAACTTTGTGGACATGGAAAGTTTTCATGAATTTGGAAAAAAAAAATTGTGACAGGAAAAATCAATCAAGGGCATAACTGTGCCAGCTCTGTCTCAAGAAGCCCCTGACTCCGCTGAAATTACAGACTGCTAGAAAATTAGAAAATGTGATTGTGAAGAATCATTAGTTATTGCTGTATTCTTGCAATCAGGACTAAGAATTTGTTTTTACCCACTGTTGGAAGCAGAATCCTAAAGCTCAGAAGCAGGAAGTACTTTGAAAAATACAGATGCAGGAGTAAGAATTGCCATATCAGATCAGATAGGATGATCCATATAGTCCAGTATTGTACCTGTCAAGTAAGAAACAGATAAATCAGTTTTCATGAAAATTAATCTGGTCCAAATTTACTTCTGCTGTGACAACTGTAGTCTTCATGTTGTCTAAGTGTTCTCTAGACCTATTCCTTCAGTAATGCCACGAGTGTGACAATTTATTCCCTCCTTCCCCCAAATACATTAGTTTGACCTCACCACTCTCAGTCTGGGTCCAAAATGAAAGGGAAGATATTAGATGTTTTGTAGAGCTCACATAGGTTACCATAACACATAACTGGTTTTGTTCTGAGTTTTTGCAATTTATTTAGTTTTGTAATATGAATGATTTTTTAATAGCCTGTTGTCTTAAGATCAAATTAAGCTGTAAGCATTTTAACAAATCCTCTAACAAAAGAGATTACTTTAACAATTTATTCTTTGTTTACTTGTTTCAAATTTCATTATGCTGGGAAAAAAACAGATGATAAAGATTAAGATGTTTTTTCAAATTGCTGTTAGTTTCAAATTTCTATGCTGACTTTGTAGTACTGTTTTAAGAATGTGTTTCTATTATTTTGAAAATAACAGGAAGGAAATTATGATATCTTTGAGCTTTTTGTACCTAAGGTGATAAAAACCAACATTGTTCCTCTACTTCTCTCTCCTTATTGTACTATAATTTTCAGTGTTATATTGAAGTTTACACTTCTGTACTAATCTAGTTCACCTTTTATATGCCAGAGGTGATGTAAGTCATCAGATTGTTTATCTACAGCCAAATTTAGAAGTACTTTGCAAGAGCTGATAGTAAAAATTAGTATTTTCTAGATTTAAAAGCTAGTTTTCCAAACCCTACAGTATTCATTATATTGACCAAAGCAATGTTAGTAGCCCTATTTCCTTCTTCCTCTGCTTGAAATTTTGGAATTAGTTTTTAACAAGCTATATAAAGATGATGATTGAAAAATTAGTGAGTTAAAGTCTTGGACTGAAACCTAAGGAAGGAACCAAAGGGAAGCTGAAGGGACCAAGTTTTTTGTTCTGTATAGCATGGGTCCCTTCTTCCCACGGGGTGCAGTCCCTCAGGAGCAGACGGCTCCAGCGTGGGTCCCCGCGGGGTCACCAGCCCGGCCAGCAAACCTGCCCCAGCCTGGGCTCCTCTCCCCACGGGGCCACAGGCCCTGCCAGGAGCCTGCTCCAGCGCGGGCTTCCCACGGGGTCACAGCCTCCTTCGGGCACCCCCCTGCTCCGGCGTGGGGTCCTCCCCGGGCTGCAGGTGGGGATCTGCTCCCCCGTGGGCCTCCCTGGGCTGCAGGGGCACAGCCTGCCCCACCATGGGCTGCCCCAGGGGCTGAGGGGAATCTCTGCTCCGGCGCCTGGAGCCCCTCCTGCCCCTCCTGCGGCACCGGCCTGGGGGGCTGCAGGGCTGTTTTCTCTCACATCCTCTCGCTTCTCTCTCTCTGGCTGCTGTTCCGCAGGTTTTTTCCCCTCCTTCTTAAACACGCTATCCCAGAGGTGCTACCACCATCACTGATGGGCTCGGCCTTGGCCAGTGGCGGGTCCGTCTTGGAGCCGGCTGGCATTGGCTCTGTCAGACACAGGGGAAGCTTCCAGCAGCTGCTCACAGAAGCCATCCCTGTAGCCCCTTCCCTGCTACCAAAACCTTGCGACGCAAACCCAATACAGCTATCAACACTGGTTTAGTCACAAATTCAAAACACAGCACTTCACAGTCTGCTGTGAAGACAATAACCCCATCCCAGCCATCCCCAGTACAAGTACTTTGATCTCTGTCCTATGATAATAAGGAAAGAGAGCCAAAAAAATGTAAACTGTGGCATGCTTGCTGTTCTCAGAGGTGCTGTCTTTCAGTGATAACCGTTGCCATGCATTGTTCAATGGAAGCGAAGCAAATAACCTTTCAGAAAGATGGTAGGTCACTTTGCAAAGATTGTGTCTCAAGTCTCTACAAAAGTGTGATAGGAAATCAATCTGAAATAAGTCTGTTTACTAATTGAGTTCTGTAATGGAAGAGGAAAAGGAAGATCTTTCCTTCTCAATCAATATTAACAAAGATTATGGGGTGCTGAAAAGTAACTCGTTTTTTTCAGTCCGTTCTAAATAGAAGACAAGTTTTAAGTGTCTGTTCAAGAGCAAGTAGACTGAGAAATCTTAAACGGTAAATGTAACTACAAACTTGGGGATGAGGGTAGAGAATAAGGTTTTCTGCTTAGATTACTAATGTTGGGCCAAGATACATATCCACGCCTTATGATCCTGCTGAGAAAATGGAAGACCTTGTGAGGTGGAGAGGGGCTAGATGTGGGAGGAGGATATAGCTATACATATGTGCGCATCAAAAACACCAGTTAGGAAGGTGTACAGAAGAACTATATATTGGTATTAAGTTGGTTAATGCATACCATCAGATGGGCTTACTTAATAACAACATGCATCTGTTTCTTTCTTTCCTGTTACTATTTGCATGTTATTTTTTAAGCTAAGGTTGATTTTTTCTTATCAAGTTAAAGTGCTGTGTAAACCAATATATTACTTCTCTCTTATACTTCTTTTTGGGCTATGCAGGTTATGTCCAAGCATCAAAGCAAGACAAGAAGTTCATGGCTTGTGCTCCAGATTACTCCTACGCTGCTCTCTGTGAGTGTTTGCGAAGAGTTTTCATCTATCGTCAGCTGACTCCTCTGTCCACAGTTCTCTACAACAGGAAGGAAGGAAGACAAGTAGGCCAGGTTGCTAAGCAGCTAGTAGCAACCCTGGAAGCCAATGATCCTATCTTAGGCTTTCAAGCTACAAGCGAGAGATTATTTGTTCTCACAACAAAAACCTTGTTTTTAGTAAAGGTAAACTCTGGAAATTAATTACTCAGTATACTCTGCTGTAGTTTGTGTTAACAATTTGTTAAAGAACTGGCTAGGTAAATGATCTGAGATATTCCATGCAATTTGCTGAAGTTTAAAAGGAGATGTTTTACAGGGGAATCAAAATTTTTCATTAGAATTTGTCTGTAGGATAGTGAGACAGTTTTTCAACTTTCCTGTCACTGAAATAAGTTTTTTCAGAACTATGGGAAAATGTCTTCTGCACAAACAACTTTCTCAAAGCAATTGTCAGAGGCTGCTCCTGCACAGGTGAATAGATTCATGCATTGTTTTTTCCAAATGACTGTGTTTGCCATATTGCTGAGTTTTGAGAGTTCCCTTCCGTTTTTAAAAGCCATTGTTTACCTATGAAAGAAGTAGTCAGATAAAGAAAATAAAGCCTTGAGTTACAAGCATATGATGAGCAAAGTAAAGAAGTATGTATCATAAAGAGAAACAAATCCCAAATTCAAATATTGTTGACCAAAAAAATTATTTAATATTTTAATATTCAGTAGTATTAAGTAAAATGTGAATGGAATGAATGGAGTATTATATTTCTTATGCAGGAAATTAATTCAAGTGGAATAATTTCATTGTATATGCAGATTTTAGATTATTGATTTGGGACTTACTCATACTTTCAGTGAAATTGTTCACATTTTAAGAGACACTAGCTTTTAGTAGCTTTTTCTTGGAGCAAAGTAAGGGTGAATACATAGCTAGTGATTACGTATTGAATGGTATTAGTCGAGGTCTAGCTATACTTTCAGTTGTGTCATTTTCACTTGACATTGTACTTCATCTTGAGTGACTAATTTACAATTAGAAAATGGCTAACAGAAAAAGCACCTGTATTGTAACCTGAGGTGGGAAACTCAGAAGTGCTGCTTCTGCCTCAGATATCACTGTAAATACTGTGTCAGTAATTAACCATTCTGCCCGTGATGCACAAGTCCAAATGTGGTACATGCAACATAAGAGTACACAGGGCATGAGGATGTTTCTGTTTAACAAACGGGCATGGTTAATTTTGTTGAAAAGTTGTATCTGAAGATTTTTGTTTCTTATTTTAAATTGACATTGTCAATACAGTTAAACCAAAAAGGGTCAGTTGTGACAGTTCCAGCCTGGGTTGTTTTTTTTTATTTTCATAGATTGCTTATAACTCCATAGCAAAGAATGCCTAATCAATACATTGTATACTGGCAGGAAAGCTGCTGTGGTCTGTGGTACGAAAGTACTGAGGCAGACACAAACCACTGAGACTGACACAAACACAAGAAGTGGACTAAGAGTTTACATCTCTTCCAATATTATTTCAGACCTCCGTAAGAATCTATCAAGAGGAAAATAAGTGTTCCTTTTTTATGGACTAAGAGTTTCTTTGTGATTGTTTTGACTCTCCTGTAAATTCTCCAGACTTATATCAGTGAAATGATTAAATAATGTACTGGGAATTTAAGAGGGAGACGAGCAGTTGTGGCTTGCAAAAAACCCTCCAAATTCAGTAGCTTTTCAAGGAACCTGATTTTCCTCTTCCATACAGCAGTATTATATTGTATATCCAATATTGAAAAGTTTTTCTGTACTCATACCTGGGTAAGTTAAAACAAAATTGATTTGCAAACCTTCCCTTCTCATTCTGTTTTTTTGAAACTGTCTTGAAAATGCTTTTTAAAAAGGCTCAGTGAATGTATTGCTGTTTCATGACTGTTTCGCATCCAAATTTTCATTGTTGGGCAATAATGTCAAACAACGTGGTAGAATTCATGCAGAGGTCCTTCAGAAAAGATTTTAGGTAGTCGATTACTTTGCAGCATAAAGTGAGTGCTTCAAGATCTGTATGAATATGACTTAGTAACCTGAGATTTAATCACTGGGAACACAGAGTTAAGGACACATTGTGATGTTTGGGGAATGGAGGAATGAAGAGGGAGTGAAGGATTCATAGGCAACACGCTTTTGCCACCTCAGCTCTACTGCAGGATGCTTCAGTGTAGATGAGAATTTCAGCTGTTCTTCTTGACAAAGATATCTGGAAACACACTTCTGCTGTCTCCTGCAACAGAGGAAACAAAGTCAAGTAAAATGGTTACCTCTTCAGAAGCTCTACTATAGTATGTAATGACTAAAACTCGCTTTCTGCCCAAGTGTGTGTCTGTTTCAACGGAGTTCTTGTTTGCTCCTGGGAACCGTTGAGCACGGGGAAGAGGTTCAGTCCCTTTTTCCATGTTAATCACCTATTTGCAATCATGGTATTCTCAGGAAGAATGTCAGATAGTATCTCTGTTACTTTGCTTTCTATGAGAGTTAAAGACATTGTATTATTTAACAGATTTGTTGCCTTGAGGAACCCTGCATGCTGTTGCACAGCAAGCTACTATAATTAAATGGCTGCAAGCCACAGGGAGACACTTACTCTCAGCATTTCCATTTCTGTGTTCACTTAATTTTAAGACTTATTTGTTTAGCATATTAATGTAGCTTTATACAGAGTATAGAATTTGGATATTTAAGAGGTGGTTTTCTGAGAACCATGCTTCAGTTTTTCTAGGATTTTATTTCTTGAAATCTTACATTTTAAGACACAGTACTGCCTGAGAGGTCCCAATCAGAATGCGTTTATAGAATTTCTGAGAAAATATTTGGCCATTACAGACTTGCATTATTTATTTCTAATATTCTTTTCCAGAGTTTTCCTTGGCTGCATATTTGGAATGTATCATGTGTTCTTCTAGAAGTTTAAATACATGGAAAAAATGTTAAATTTATTAATAAAGGGGTTTTAAAATTATTTTTAACAGATTTCTGTTCATTTCAAACGTGCCTCCTGCCTATGCTACTGAAACAAAACAGAAAAATAGAAACAAGAAATTCCTTAAAATAAGACCTTTTACATTAAGGAGCTTTCTGTTAGGGTGAAGTTCTGATGGGTGTCTGCATTGCAAGGTCACGTCTGTTGCCAAGACATGCACTGTTGCACTCCTTGCTCGTTTCTGTGGAAAGCCCTGTACAGTTTTTTTCGTATCTCCTATCTGCCAACGTACAAATTTACAGGGGTAGTTACTGGAGGGCATTGGTGTGTATTCAGGTGTGTTCTTGTGTTAAAGTGCACATTGCATCCCTTAATCCTGTGTCTTTGTTGCATACAAGACCCAGATGATCTGGACAAACCCTTCTAGACAGAAGAAGTAGAGAGATCTGCACACCCTCCTCTCCCCCCTACCTCAACCCAGGGGTGCTTTTTTGCAGGAGAGTGAAGAAGAGGAAGGATTTTGTCTGTACTTGTGTCCTGTGATAAGGTTCAAGCTTCTATTTCATTTCATTTTGCTGTGCTTTGTCTCAATAATGGACATTATTACCACTGTAACTTTTGAATTTCCTTGCCTTCTGTCAATTTATATTTTCTGTTCTCATTATGCAGATGAGATGAACTTGAAGCCTGCAGTCAATCACATATTAGCATGCAATAACAATTTTTACTTGAATTATTGCTGTCTGATTCTTCCACATAAACTACTTTAGATGGCTTTGGGTTTTTTGAGTTAAACTGTTAATATCCCAAAGTTAACATATCACCGCTTGCTTATTAATTAAATTGCTATAATCACAGTGGCAATCATCAACTTCTGATTTTCATTTCATGATTGTCCTCATTCTGTGGGAGAATAAAATGTGTATGATCACCTCTCTGATAATGGAATCAGTGGTCCTAGATTTTTCGTGTTACTCCACCTTCTTGCTGGGTAGGGCAGATATACGTAGCTGAACTGAAGTAAGAATTTACTGCCCTTGTCCCAAAAGGAATGTGGTCTTCTATACCCAAATACGAGCTGCTTCAAGTACTAATGACTGCACTTAGGCTGGCAGGATTGCTTTTGCAAACTGCTCCTGCAGTTTGGTTTAGAATTTTGTGCAGCCAGTCCCATGTGCCATTCATAACAGCTTTCTGGAAATCTGGCGAGATTTGTTTCCCCTCCTCCCTAAGCTAGTCATTGCTTTTGTGCTATGGGTAAAGATCAGCAGGGTCGAAAGATAACTTAGCTGCAGTTTTTGAGGTAGAGAAAAAAAAAATCAACAGTCTTTTGGTTAAGAGTATTGCAATAATTTCAAAATCAAGGTTTAGTATTTTTTTGCTTGGAGAAGTATCTCCTGGTGCAATTTTTTTCCTTTAACAAAGCTTTAAACTACTTCTGAAAAATTACTTTCTTTTAATAACAATGTTTACCGTGATGTCGTAGCTGGGTATCAATTAAAATCTGATAAAAGATATCATTAACAAAGGTCAGATGTAGACCTGGAAAATATTTATCATAATCTTTACTGATCTAATGCTCTAGGCAAAATATCCTTTATAAACCATTACAGTGTGGTTTTGCAATCAAATTAAATGGGTACTTGCGAGGAATTGTCAATGCAAGAAGCAAATTTCAAAACTGAATCGCTTAGTGTCACTTTTACTATGCTATGATGAATGTTCGTTATCCACTAGCTTTTGTTAATGCATTACTTAAGTTCTGGGTGTGCAAGAGCTGTGTGTGTATATGCGCTTGTATTTTCAGCCCCACCTATATATGCACACACCTGTATGCATCCATACTGCTTGAAAGTACTGGGGAAGATGCGGTGGATCCCAGAGAGAATCTTTTAACATTACTGAGGGCAAAGCATGGATTCTTCATTAACCTGAAGCTTTTCCAAAAAGGCATTGGCTGTTCATGAGTCTGTCCGTTGTGAAGCCAGCAGTCTGACCTTAAGTAGAAATATTTTGCTCTATGCTAAAACACAGGAATAAGTTCTTGAATGTGAAGAAATGTTATTATTAACTCAAGGGCCCCTTGGAACGTGTATTATATTTTTGGTTTTCCTTTTCTACTGGATTTGTGATGACTTCTCCTGCGCATGTTGTCCCACATCAAAATGCAAACGCCTCTAAGTCTGGTATAAATGTGTTGTAATGTCACGATAACTACTTTATGTGAAAACATTAGTTAATGAATCCTCTGGAGTTTTTCCCCTGCAGAGGATTAAGGATATGATATCTCAGCATTGCATTATACCCAAACTTAAACGGCTCAGAGACCAAGTGTTGAGCAGATGCCTCAAGTTGGAATAAATGATGCAGGAGTAATAAGCATTTATTTTTATCAAAACAAGTAGGCTTTACTGAGAGAAGCAATAAGATCCACTGAATACTAATTCAGTCACTTTATCACTGAAATTGCTGCTGATTGGCCTTTAATGATTTTTCTCTTTGAAGCTCTTCATTCTTCCCGTTCCATGTGTCCCCTCTAATAAATATAGAGTGCCTTATGCTAATTTGAGGTTGAACAATTTATTGGAATTTCCTGAATAACAGAATTAGAGTTGCACGCAGGATATCTAAAATATGGCCATGCGGTCGAAGATGGATACCTCTAGTCATAAAGAGACCAGGACCACTGGCTCTTCACTTGATCAAGAGCTGATGACCATCTAAACAGAAATAAAAACTGATGTTGTGAAGACATTTTCTTGAGTTGCAACGTCAGAATCTGAAAAGAGTAAAAACATGGGAACCTGTGCAGAATAAGCTTGCTTAGGTGAGATAAAATATACGCAGGTTACCTTTTAAAACCTAGAAATACATGCAAGACTCCATTCAAAGCAGTTGGGCCGATCAGAAAGAGAACACGTGCATGATCAAGACTTGCTCTGCTCTCATTTTATATGCCTTTTGCAGAGGTAAATCAGAAAAACTGCCTGGATGCTGCTGTGGTCAGCGTTTCTCCTCTTGTGCCCTTTCTTGCCTGATGTCGCCCTGGGTGCTCGCTGCCGTCTGAAATATTCACAGGTCCAATGGCTAACGATATTTAAACAAAGAAGTATTGGCTGCTGCTAGCAGTGCAGTTCTGAACCTCTTTGGATCCAATGTGACATCTGTAATAAAATCTGCCTTTTCACACGAAACCAAAGAAACCCTAAAACTCGGGTTGCTTTGTCATTGTTTCACTGCTTTTTTCTGGGAAGTATGTCAGTAACTTTAACTTTTTTCCCTCTGTTCTTAGAAATCTTTGTCTTGTGCTTTGAAAAACAAATGCACTATCCTCAAATTTTGAACCCAGTGTGCCTTAATGCCATGGGGACATAGGTGTATCTGTCACTGGCTCAGTCTGTGTTTCAGAGAAAAATCAGCGTGCAAATTGCTGTAACTGCTTGTTGTTCCATCGGGAAGCAGGGAAAAAGTGAAGTCAGCTTATTTTTAATAGGTTCACTGCATCTGTTTATGTGGCTACAGCCTCCGTGCTCCGTAATTCAACGTACTGGAAGGTCTGGGGTGCCCAGCCAAAGGGAGCTGAGGGTTAGCAAGCACAATATTTCACTGCGGGAACACGTCTGATGTGTCTGTGCAGATTTTAGTGCTCTTTCTCAGGTATCCAATGTCATAAATCTCTATTTTCTATGACAGCAGAAATAAGTTAACTTGCTAACTGACTGCAGTATCTGCTTGGCAAGGAAAGAGCACAAAGTAGGCTCTGGGAGATACATTTCTATATCAAATGACAAATTGTTTCTGTGTGTTTTCGACTTTGAGTTGATTAATGTTTATAATTAAGGAATTCCCACAACTCAGATTTTCTAGTGGAATTATTCACAGACCTGTAGGCAAACATAAGAAGACATTAATTTGGAACTGGAGGTAATTAGCACTTCCCATCAGTATTTAATTTTCAGTTGGTTATTCAATCTTTATTACGGAACTAAATTTCCTGAAACCTATAAAAACGACTTCACTTTGCAGCTCTTGAGTGCTACTGACCACGAAAGTGGAGCTTTGCCTCCTAAGTACTGGCAGTGGTCAGTCAGCCGGGCCGGGGGGACTGGAGAGTGCTTCAGGGTGCTTTAAAAGGATCCTGTTAAAAGCAGCCTGCCAATGCAGAGGGAGCGCGGCTGCTTAAATCCTGCCATTTCTCGATGTTTCTTGAGCTTAGCAGCCCCCGTTATTCCTAAACAAGATTATAACCTAGGAGGAAGCAACTTGCAGTTTCCATGTGAATCATGTATTCTTTTTCTAATTAAAGCCAAGCTTATCTTAAGTGATGATCCCAGTTCCTGAACTTTTTGGTACCCGGGTCAGTAACAGTCTGGCTGTTGGAAGTCGCAGTCCATAAGGTCCCAGCCCATGCTGCGCTACAGCTCTGCAGAGATTCTGACTCTGAAATTACAACAGCGATGTATTTTGAGTTTCAGCATACCAGTGGTGCCCAGCTGTGCCTGTATGCGCAGGACTTTCCTCTGAAAATGCAAAGTATGTGTGTGGTTGGCTTTGAAACAAAAAAATACGTAATAAAGTGGTCAGGCCAAAGCTGGACATACCTGTCCATCTCTCCTATCCCTTAGGCCACTGCTTTTAGCTGCCCAATTGCTTTGTTCTGAGCAAACAGGCAGTGGTGCTCTGCACGGCCCCAGGCCCCGTCCGTGGCTTTGGGGTGCCAGCTCCGTGATCAGCGCATGTTGGACACGGCACAGCTCCAGCTTTCCTCCTTGTCTGCCAGGTCACGCTCAGCTCCTGGTGTCTCCGCCAGTCAGTTAGAGGAAGGTCTCGTGCTGGGTTAAAACCCTGCTCTCTTCCACCACCAGCACCCTGTGCCTCGTGCTGTCGAACTTGCTGCAGTCCTCTGCCTTGTGTGGTTTATGGCAAACCTGAGCCCTCCTGGGCTTCAGGAGATGGGGGCTGTGTGTCTCCAAGCCTGAGCAGCCCGCAGGGGGCTGTGGCACTGCTCGCTGGAGGATTTCCCCCTCTACCTGTGCAGGTAAACCATAAATACTTTTCCAGGAGCAGAGGGGGCAGACTAAATTACAATGAGGATGGGTTTGAAGAGCTGTTAGAAGATGAGTTTAAGGGATGCGTGATAGGTAATGAGCAGGTTTGGTCCTGAGGGCTCCTTGGGAGACAGTATGTGTTTCTGAACCATGGCTAAACCTTGCTGCCTTCATGTCCATTCTGGGCCAGCCCATGTGGCAGTAGGTTTCAAATGGCTGTACTGATTAGGGAAATGAATAAATCTAAGCGTCGATATATATGAGTCTGCTAGGTTTCAGATGTTCACATGCTGGTGCTTCAAGAAAGTAGCTAAATCAATAAAAAAACATTTGAAAGACAAAAATCAAGTCAGCATCCAGCTTAAAAATTCAGATAAGCAGCCCTTAGAAAGGACTTTAAAAAAAAAAAACAAAAAAACCCCAAAGACTGGACTTCTACTAAGACTGAAACACAAATAAGATTAAAAGGAGCTTCTTTATTTTTATAAGTTGGTGCTGCCCTGTAGCTAGTTAGAAAGCATCTGTTTCCTGATGTTTACAGGTTTTTTTTCTTTGACTCTAAAAATATTCTATTAACATCAACATTAACTTCTTTAATTACAAAAGCAGAGACATTCAAAGTTTCCTTTAGAGCCATCACTTGTACTCATGGATTTCAAAACACATGCTTTCTCCTTTTATAAACAAGAGAAAGGTTTTTATACAAGGTCCCTTCCTTTCATCTGCATCTTTTTGGCAGAAAAAGCAAACATTTATCAGAAAAGAAACACACTGGGAGCTATGCACAAAGGTAAGTTCAAAGCCTGGATGTTTGGAGCTGTCTCTTCACGACACCTATCCATAGCAACAGGGGCACATCAAAAGAGCATTGAGATGGGATTTTGTCATTCTTCTAGCAGAATTTTTTTTTTCTCTTTGAGCCAGAAAAAAGTAGATTGAAAACTTGATTCTTCCTCCTGCCTACCATGCTCCATGGTGGCCGCTGTCCCTGCGATCCCGTGAGCTGTCAGCCTCTCCAAACACCCAAGGCTAACGTTCTCCCTGGGGGAAAATGTTGAAATGGTTTGCTACAGCACCGGGGTGGGAGCTGTATGGAGAATGTTCCAGCTGTCTCCGTAACGGAACATAAATGACCCGGCATAGCGGTGGGGTAGCGTGCTGTTTTCACTCCAGCCGAGGCTTTGCAAGGCCTGCGTGCCCTAACCCACGTGAATCGGGCTTCTTAATATTGTGCTTTCCTAGAAAGAAAAGAAACATAGATGGTAAACAGTAACAGTGCATCACTTTGTTTAGATTTACTCTGAAGGAAATTGTATTTTTAATTGCTTTTGTTTTATATAGTTTACATTTTATAACTTACAGCTAATTTAAAGTGCAGGAGGATTTTCAGAAATAAATGCATGGTTTATTATCCACATGGTCATCAACTTTATTTTTAATCTCTGTTTCCTGTTTTCTGTGAAGCTCTGGAATGGTTCTTCACCTTTTGTTACTGCTTCTAAGTTTGCTCTGTGTTTGCATTCAAACCGGACACCAAAACATTAAACTGGTGAGTATTTACTCTGGCTAATTGGATTGTTTTCTATAACTCCTATTTTTATCTTCTAGGAGGAAATGTTTTCACTTGAAGAGCTCTGGCCAGAATCCTGTCCCCTGTGATCAACCCCAACAGAGCTACTGATGTGACTGTACTCCCAAAATGCACGGGAAGGGAGCAACAGGCTGAGGGTTTGCTGTGTTAAACTGCAGGGCCACTGGGGCTGGCGTCCTTGCAGGGGCAGGAATGAGTCAAGCTTTGCAGTGGGAATGGATGCTGAGTCCTTGAGGAGGAGAAGGCGCAGCTAAGCAGCCGTACCTGTGCGCAATGCCCCCGCACCAGCGGGCGTTCTGCTGCCGTCGGTGGAAGGCTTTGTCTCATGCACTTTGGGAGCTGCCAGTTGTTAGATTTTACACACGTTGCCCTTCCAACCCCAATCATCCCTTTTCACTCTGTTACCTTGGCAGCTCTAACACACAGTGTGTCCAGGAACGTGCCCTTACAGGTAATGAGTGGTCTTGGCCTGTTGGTTTGTTGCTGGAGTCATAGGAATTTGTCTGGGCTCTCACCACAAGGACCCTATGTTAAAGGGTAATTCAGAGTTACCTTCTCTTTCAGCGCTCTTTCCTCTTTCTTTCCTTTCTCCGTCACACTCGTCATAGTTATCTATTTCTTTTCATTTCCTTCTGTATTATTTTTGAAACATTATTCTCTGACCCAGAAATTGTTGAGGCTTTTTTCAAGCTTACTCATTTTTATTGCACCACCTTTATAGAATCTGACCTCCTATGTAAGATTTTGTTCTAGTTTCACTATAAATTAAAATGTTCTGGTCTCCAGGAAAATCTCCAATTGCAAGCCAGAACCGTGACCATGCTATAATGTATTTCGAACTTAGGAAGCCTGTTGCCGAAGTGAGATCACAGAGATGTACATCTGGTTTCAAATCTAGATTAACTCACGTGCATTAGTAGCAGCCTGCTGGTTCTGCTCGCTGTTGTTACTGAACATACACTGACTGTATATACTAATATGTATTATTTCCCTTCCCCCTCTGCTCCAGGCCAGGAAAGAATAGCTTAATTTAGTGGATAAAGACTATACACTCATATACTTCAAGTTCCTAAGTGTCTCCTGCTTCAGATAATTGTGAAACACCATCTTTGCAGAGAATATTGCAGAGAATTTCCCTAAATGTCCCTACACCTCTGATTCTCAAGACCAGCATTAGTTTCAGGAACAAGACCATGTTTACTGAGGCAAATCCTGTTGGTTGAGGCACTGTCTAGAACCTCTAGTACCCCACAGACCTGAAAGAGCAGGAGACATCCATGTGAAGAATGGGTTCTAGTTCAAACCCACTGCTACAACCCATTGCTGGTGTGATTGTCAATAACTTGTGTTCACAAGGACTTTTTTTACACATGTACATCATCTGGAATTTTAATTTTTTTGTTTTCTCTCTTGGGGAGAAGATATGGGATGCATTTATCCGCAGATGAAACAGCTGCACACATCCATCGTGACTTCCCTCTCCACCCGTGTTCTTTTGCATTGAGTTCTTTGTTGTCCTGTCTGCAAAAACATACTCTGTGACCACTCTGCCCAGATGCCATCTCTGGCTAAGGGCTAGCCAGCAAGCAGCTGCTTGCTTTTTGTTTTTCTTTTGGTCATTCCAGCTGCTTGGTAAGGTGTATTGCCAACTGAGGAGTTACTAGTCAGGCTGAGTGTCACAGCGTGGTTCTACACCAAGTTCTGAATTTTACTGTAATCAAGAGAGAGGGGGGTGTCTGGCTCCATCTCAAAGGCAGCCACTTCTTGTAAATGATCAAACGGGGACTGCAGCAACTCGGGAAATAAAAGACACAATTAAGATGTGAAGCCCTCAAAATTCAAGGAGCTTTGGTCCATCAAAAAAAATTAAATAGGAGTAAGTATGCTGAAAGTTCTTTATTGCCACTGTGAAGACTTCAACCTTAATTTTTCTGGCCATGGCATTACTTGCCAGATTAATTTTCTGAACTGCTTTGTTGACCCTGAAGCCCAGGAACTTCATAACCCAATGATCTCCACAACAAACTGTAAAGACTCAAAATCCATTAGAAATCTTCAGGTTAGCAGTGTGAAAACATAGGTCAAGATCCAATATGGGTAGAAAGCTGTTTCTGGTAAGGATATGACATAAATCATCGACAACCTGGTTCAAGTCATACTCTCTGTGTGGATCTCACTTCTTTTTGCTGCTAGGGCTTTTGTCTGGTTTTCACTTGCATGCCAGAAAGTAAAAACTGGCAAGTTAAGGCCTTCACATCATCAGTTATTTGGGATCCGTGTCTTGGTAAAGTACTCTGTACACTTAGCTCTGTACACAAACAGAAATGACTTAGCTGCCATTTACTGAAGATTAATATATAGGATGAATTACAGCTTTACACTGCATTCCAGTTTTGCCAGCTGGCTGTTTAAACTAGAGGATTTATTGGTTCCTGTTTAAATAAGAAATCGGTGTCTTACTTGGCAGAGTCTGATTTTTTTCTTCTCTTGTTTTTAGGCTTTAAACACAGGTATGTGGATCCGTGACAAGTTTTCTCTGGTGGCATGGGTGGAGAGAAGGGAGAAAAGGAGCCATACACACGTTTGGCCACCTCTCATGCTAAATTGTATTGAGCTGGATTTTCTCTTGTTCCAGACACTGTTGACACAGGATTGCAAAATGATCCCAAGGGGAAATGCTAAAGTTTGCTTGTTTCCGGGGTGTGCTGGTATTGACTAGGATGAGCAATGCCTAGATGCTAGTGGGTCAGCTGGAGAAGTGGAGGTATGAGATGCCTTTTCCCTGAGTTATGCTGGCTCAGACACACCTGGCACAGGGTTTTGTGCCAGATTACAGCACTTGGCAGCCGTTAAGATTTCTCCTTCCTGGAAAGGATTCAGACTTACTCATTTATGGTCAGATTTAGTCTTTCTAATATGACGCAAAAGGAGAGCCAAGGAACCAGCTATAGGCCAGCATCATTAACAGATGAGCTCTGGAGCTCATCACTGCAGCCCTATATGAAAGGAAGAGTAAGAGCTGTTTGACAAACGTCATGAGAAGTAAAACAGTGGTTTGTTTTCTCAGTAGATTGCATTTTAAAAGGTATTTAGGTTACAGTATTAAACATTTCTTAGTGAAGCAGTTGTTCTTGTGGAGAATACCCAACTCCACTGTAACAGAAGACGTACTAAAATTTATGCTGTGACTGGAGACCCTCCATCCCACCTGGCTGTCCTTTTGGGATTTGGGTTTAGGTGTTTCTTTATGATCACTCCTCAGTTAAGTAGCTGAAAAGAGGTGGTGCTGTTCCCCTAGAAACCCCTGGAACTCTTGGCTAAGGTCTGCTGTGCCGTGAGTTGAATAGCGCCTTTAGAAATTTTATTGCACTCAGTTTGCAAGCTGAAAACACAGTTCTTCTGGAAAGCACTCTTTTTCAGTGCATTGGGCTCCATGCATGGATCTGACCCATCCCTGTTGCTGTTTGCTGTGGAGCCAGAGACCTCCCTCCCACCTCCATCCTGCCCTCTGACACCCCCACCCTCAGACCAGCAGATGTGGATTCACTCAGAGGGGTAATTCTCTGCCGGGAGAGAATTTTCCTTTGCTGCTGCCAGAGCAAAACAAAACGTTGAAGGTAATCAAAACTGAGATATAATTTTTTGTGGTTTTCCTGTGCCTTTACTCGCAGCAAACTGACTCACGAGAGCTCACCTTCAGCTCAGTTTTCATCCAAATAGCTTTGCCTGCCTGGGGAGCTTGGCACCTGTGGTGGGGTACCAGGAGGACCTGAGGAGAGAATTCAAAAAAGACCAATCCAAACCTCAGAAGCAGCACATAAGGCAGAGATCCTTTACATCCTAGAAGTATCACATCTGTCGGAATACCACCTATTACCCCACTTTCTGTGACTCTTGGAAATGCCCAAGTTGACAGTTTCTTCTCTTGCTACATCAAAAAAGATGGCTCTCAACAACCCAGTCTGTTGTCTCTCTCCTTTTTTCATCCTTTTATCCCTAAAAGAAAATGGACATGTTTTCTGTGGTGTGCTTAGTGGCATGAAGACTATTCCTAGCATGTTGCACACGAGCCATTGATTGTCTATGAGAGAAACCGTTGATCCTTTGAAATGACATGGCTTTCAAGTACCATTTGCAATTGTTGCTCATTGAATTTTTGAGAGATAAATATTCTTCAAGAAGCATAAAGGATGCTCTCAGCTTAATTATGCTCTCAGATAAATTAAAAAATGTATATTCTTGCTGAATGAAAAGTTGGTTTACTTCTTGCCTGGTTTTCTGTGTTGACTGATTTCTTACTCAGTTGAACAGAGACATGAAGAACTCCACAAAATAAGATTTCTATAAATTTCATTAAAACAAGCTGCTGGGAAGAGGAAAGAAAGCCTAGTAATACCACAGCAAAGGCAAAGGCATCAGTCATAGCTACTTTTCTTTCACACCAGTATTAGGAAGACCCTGAAAAAAAATTTCTAGGAAACAAGACTGATTTCCTTACCCCTAATTTCTGTGGAACAATTTGTTTCCAAGAGTGTGTGTATCATTAACTAAATCCTTAAAAACAAAGGGGCACAGAAGAAGGCAGGGGGGGACATTTGGAGTGATGGCGTTTGTCTTCCCAAGTCACCGTTACGCGTGATGGAGCCCTGCTTTCCTGGAGATGGCTGAACACCTGCCTGCCCATGGGAAGTGGTGAATGAATTCCTTGCTTTGCTCTGCTTGAGCGCCCAGCTTTTGTTTTCCCTACTAAACTGTCTTTATCTCAGCCCACGAGTTTTCTCACTTCTACTCTTCTGATTCTCTCCTCCATCCCACTGCAAGGTAGTGGGCAATCAGTGGTGTGGTGCTTAGTTGCCAGCCAGGGTTAAACCATGACATTGTGCTTTCCCCTACAGGTCTTGGAAGGTGCATTGAGCTGCTTTACACCTGGGTTTTTTTTCCTGGAGATCCCCTTCCCCGTGCAACTCCACTGTGCGTGGTAAACCTGGTTTTGGTCTCAAGAAGAGTCCCTTGCAATTCACAGAGAGTCAATTGCAAATCACAAAGCTGTCTTGACATATTTAGAAAAGACAGGAAAATGTTCAGAACTATTTATTTCCCCGGTGCCCAGTACAAGGTTGGTCACCATGACAAACAAAACTTGCACTATGGCTTGAAATGCTAACCTCACGTCACTCCTGTGAGTTTATTCCGACCCGTGAAGGAATGCAGTTATGAAATCAGCACATGCATGGTGCTAGTGCTGCTGCCTGTAAGCCTGCTCCCAGGGGCAGATCTTGCCCCTCCTGCAGTGCCCTGCTCACTGGGAGAAACTCAGGGAGTCCAGACTGGCACCTCAGCCCTCTGTGTCCCAAGCCAGTGGACCCCGAGCTGCTGCCTGGGGATGCGCACCAGGGCTGGGGCTCCTGACAGCTACCCAAAATGTAAGGGCCAGCAGCCTGGGGACACTTGTGAGCATCAATTTCATACTGAAACAGCGGTGTTGCAGATTGTGGGATCAAGCTCTGTTGATCAGAGCTTGCTACTGTCAGAGAGCGAAGCTGCACGGTCCCAAACTCCTACCACAGCCACCACCAAGGGACCACCACTTCAGTGGTGGGTGACGTGACTGATGCACAATGTAACACACATACCGTGTTTGTAGGACACCGCCGAGGCAGTGCAGCTGAAGGGATTTAAGGTTGAAGAGTAGTTGTGCAATATCAGTTCTAAAGCCAAGCTTCCTGTTTTTATTAGTTATTCCTGTCCTTATTTTAAGTGTAGTATAGAACCAAATTTGAGATCTTGCAGGGCTTCTACCAATTATTAAGCTTTTAGAGAACTTTCTTGCAGAAAACAGCTGGAGATGGTTGAGTTCCTTTCCCAGGCATTTAATTCAGACTCCTTGGGACTTCTAACCTTACTGGTTTATGAACTGTGGATTGTTTGGGATAACTGCTGCTACCTTCACATTGCCACCACAGCATTCTGGGGTCAGAAATGCACAGAAGTGTGTTTGCATGCATTTGTGTTTGCAGGCATTTGATGTCACCACAGGGTACAAATTCATAATGAGAAGATGTGAACATAGATAAAGTCAATAATGAGATTCAGCAACACCTTAAGATGGATTTTCCTCTTAATAGTTTCCTGGTGGGGTGCTCTCTTTGGTCTTGCAAAGTGCGTGTTGAAGGTGAGAAAGGACTGTGTTGTAGATCTGGGGTAACTGAACCCAATTTCAGGGTGTCAAGTGGTATTCTCCTGGAAACCATCAAAGAGTTTCTCTCGGATACCTTTTAAACAACGATGAGTATCACCACTACGTATTCAAGGTTTGTCAGTCCTTGGAAGTTTGTTGATGGCTTCATTGCATAGCAATATCTAGAGTATTCCTATACCATCTGCTCTACAGTGCTCTGGTGCTTGACTGTCCTGTTGTATTTACCAGTGTCTGGAAAAGTGCATGTTACTATGATTTTCAGGAAATCAGACCTATTTTTTTCTAAGAGTAGGAGGGGGGCTCTCTGGTGGGCTACTGGGATGGCCTGGAGAGATACAAGCTTATGGTCTACCACCTTGAGTAATTCTGCTGCTTCTTAGAAATAATGGCCATAGAAGTTGACAGAGCATGGATAACAAATGCTTAATTTAGAAAATTGTACTGCTTGCAGTTAAGTTGTCTGTACTATGAAAGTGCAATTTCCACAGCTGTAGAAATTCATGAAGGACACATAACAAACTCCACAGTGATCATACAGAGTCCACCCCATTATCACTCTTCTAGGTGAAGCATGAAAACAGGATGCTGTGTTAGGAGAATGAAGAGCTGTTGATGGATGCTCACTAGGAAGCTTAAAGTAACTGAATGTTGCCTGCTTATATGAAGCCTGCAGGCTGTGTTGTGGAGATCATCAGTGACAGCAAGAGGGAGAATCATTGAGAAGGGTTGAAGTTCAGAAGCTTTCAGAATTCTTTAAAACCCCTGACAGTTTCTGTTTGGCCACAGTTGATGAGAGCATACTATCACAGATCCCTTGCTTTCTGCTTTGAGGAAGGGCCCATGGTTTTGGACATGTGCCTTCTCACATTCTTATAAATCACTTGCTGTGTCTTAAGGTGCACAGAAGCACAGTAAAAGCATTATTGTTTGAACAACGATAGGGTTTTTCTTTGCTATAAGTTGAATTTGCAGTATATTCTGTATACTATATTGATTTTTAATATAATGGACAGAGGTCCACTGCCAGAGATATGGTGATACTTAATAAATGCACTGTGATTGCTTTTGCTTTTTTTAGTGTCTTCTTAATATTTTAGTGATGTAGGTGATTTCTTTTTGTGGGAAATATCAGGGATAGCACAGGACTTTTCTTGCAGGGCACTGAGTAAAAGTGTGTAGGTGTATGGAAAATCATGTACCAGCACCACAAGAATTGTTGCATGGTTTTGGAATGTTTCCAGGAATTTCTGTATTTGTAAAATGTGTGCCAGAGAATTTGTCTGTAGGCCAGAGGAAAATGACAACTTCACTACTTAATTGTGGAGTTTATTTGCGAAAATTCATAAATATTTATAATTTTTAAAAATTGCGGAGAAGGGAATTTCCCTGAATATTTATACATAGGTGAAAATGGAAAAAAATTTACTTAAGAAACACATACATATAAAAGAAAAAGCCAACAGAAAACCTTAATTTCTAAATAGTGAAAATATTTTGATACACTTGGAGCTTTTGGCTTATCACAAAACAGCTGTGACCTGTCTTTCCTCTTGAGAGCCTTGGGAAGAACCCTAAGGTATCACTCGAAGTTCTGGAAGACCAGAGGTGATAATTCTTGCTTCTGTGTTGGAAAGATTTGTTTCCACCATTGGAACCTTGCAGCAGTATAATATTTTCACAGTGATAGAATTTTTACAGAGAATGGAAAAACAGAGGAAAGTAGAGGCAGAAAGAGAAGAGTTCATAGGAGGGTGTGGTAGAAGGAATGAAATGAAACAACAGATGGAGGATGCTGTCTAACACCCATCCCTACCCATCTTCACCCTATTCTAGTGTGGGCTTCTTGTTTCAACATGCACTTCTCTGTCACATGTTTCCTAGTTACCAGCCCAAACTTGAAGCTTGTCCACACTTTTGCCTACTTCTTGGATAAATGACCTCAACTCCTGGTTGGAGCCTTCCATGATGTTACCAAATATTTTCTTACTTTTTCCTTTTTTTTTCTTTACCCTCAAGCTCATCATATTATAAGCATGTGGCAGTGGTAGTTAAATTGAGAGCACCTCAGGTGCAGACTTGGATGCAAAATTGCAAGCATCTACGCTTTATTGTTCAATTAACAGGCAAATAGGCAGAAAAGTACCAGGAGCTAATACTGTTTAATTTTCTGTTGTGCATGACTGCTGAGGGTGAGAAAAACATTGCTTGCAATAAAGGTACTGTTGTAAACTACATTACAAGGTCATAGTATATTTGCAATAATGAATTTTAGGTTAATCCTATATTACACTCGATACTGGCTGATCCAGCAGCACTGTGATCCAACATCATCCCAACATTTCGCTTATGCAATGTGATAAGGTTTGAGCCCCAAACTCCCAATGTTCCAAATACAATTAACATAATCTGTTTGACAGGTTCATGTGCTGTGTTTCAAAGGTGCTTCTATATAGATGCAGCTGCTCAATTAACAGGACACCAGCTGTGGTTTTCTCCCTCTGCATCTTCTGTCAGCAACACATTTCAATGACCACCTCAGCATGCAGAATACTTGAATGTGATGTACTAAGCAGATGAACATGACTCAGGTAATAAATGACTCTTCGTAGAGTACACTTTCTCTTAAGACATGAACTGAAATGGCAACATTTTGTGCAGATTAGATAGATTTCTATTATATCTTTAGAAGCGCTATTTTAGGATTGTTTCAGCTAATAGGTGAGGTTTTTTGGTACTGAACTAAAAAAGGCCCATTTGTACCAGAATAAATCAATCAATCAATAAATAAATGCATATCCATTTATTTATCTTTTATTTTGGACTAGCATTCTTGGCAGCGTTGGATCAGCCCAGTGGTGGTTGCAGTTAGTTAGGGTTGCTACTGGAGGACAGTTTCCAGGTTAGTTTTATCCAAAAGGGATTATGGTCCAAAACCTACAGGATACAAACCACTGTGAAGACAATTGGGAGATTTACCTCTAAGGAAATTTCTGATCCAAACTAAAGCCCTTTTAGCAACTCCCTTTTTTAAAAAAAAAAAAAGTCCCTGAATTAATTACCTGTGGTTTTCTCTTTTTACAGTGTAACTGAAAATTCATTTATATTTGCTTTCATTTATATTTACTTTCTGTCTAATGAGTTCAAATACTTGTTGACCAATGGCATTTTGAACCCAAAGGAATAAATTTGGTCTTGCCAGATGTATTAGTAGTTGATTATTTTTTTTTTTTTCTGTTTTAATGATGCTTTGTATTCTTTGAAAGCAATTTTATCAACTGAGGGGAAATATAAGGGCATTCCTCTATGGTTATAGTTGGTAAATTTTGGTGTCCAGCCAAGCAAAAACTGACTTCTACATTTAGCTGAGCTATTATGGTCATACTTTTGGTCAAAGTATTAATGAAAGTGACTTGGGGAATAACCGTAATGTCAAATATGTCAAATACGTGCATGCCAAATATGTGCATCAATCCAACGTGGAACACTTTCAAAGCTTGTAGGCCATGGGACCAGACTAGAGCTAGTCCAAAGGAAGCTCTCATGCAATAAGGACATCAGGTCCTCAGGAGCTCCTGTTATGTCACAGCACTTAATAAAGTAGACGCAAAGTCAGCTCAGTGTGTTATAGCTAGACTGATTCCTAAGCCAAATAAGGCTGCTTGGTGTCACATATGAAGGAACAAAAATGGCTGGGAAAAAAAAAATGTAAATGCATACAGCCTTCCCTTGGAGTAACTTGGTCTATTTTAATAAATTCTCTAGAACTCATGCTGGAGGATATCAGATGAAGCCTCCAGCTGAAAATTCCAATACTATAAGACTGAGTATAGCTACTCCTGAGTATATATACAGCCTCCCACACATGCATATTGAATCTCTGGCACAGGAGATTTAAAATCCTCCTTGCTGGTCTGTTCCAGTGTTTTGTCAACTTGAGAATTATGCTCCAAAATAGCTCACTTAGAGCATCTTTGATGCAAATGAAAGTAATTTTTGTCATGTTCTGGTGCTAGGCCCCCATAGACTGGGATCAGATCCTTACAGATAGGAAAGTTATCTTGTCATCTTTCAATCTAACTTTTTCTGCACCAAATCTCAAATCCTTCAGCCTCTCCTTATAGGTACCTGGTTTTTAAGCTCTTGTCATTGCTAACAATCTACTTCAGGTTCTTAGTTTGTCTACATCTTTCTTAAAGCTCAGCATCCAAAAGCAGACACAGCTGGGATATTGGTCATGTCACCTTCTTAGAGGAATGCACCTTCATTCCTTTGAGTTATTTCACTGATGTTTCCCTGTTGGCCCCTATTACTTCAGGAGTCCCGTACTTCAGTCATCTCTGTAAGACTTCATGTGTGTTGTGGTGTAGCCAGCACGCCTCAGAGCAACAGGCTGAGGGCCCTCATTAGCACCCTGCCCCTCTAACCTTGGCGTGTCACCCCACAGCTTGTCAGGGGCAAGCCTGATATCATCCCCCTTCCCCTTCAAGTCTAGTTTAAAGCTCTGCCAATGACCCCCGATAGCTTGTGAGCAAAGACCCTCTTCCCCCTTTGAGAAAGGTAAATCCCATCCGCTGCCAGCAGGCCTGGTGCTCTGTAGGCCATCCCATTATCAAATAACCCAAAACTTGAAGGGGAAGGGGGATGATATCAGGCTTGCCATCCTGAGGCCCTGAAGTCTGTTTTGATTGCCCTTGGACTATGCATTGCAGCTTCCTTGCCACCCACATGGAAGACGACTCCAGTGTCAAAAACACTTCTGAATTTCAGATATAAGTGTAGCTCTTTTTATTTCTCATCATTGACTTTTAATAAAAACATTTTTAACTCCTGTTTTCTTAGCTGACTAAGTGCCTTCTACTTCCCTTCTAGTAAAAGATAGGCATTTTATCTAGTTTTCCCTGTTCCTCCTGGACGTTCTCACAGTAGAAGTTCTTAAGGATAATCAACAAAGCTTAAAGCAGAGAGGAAGCGGTAAAAAAGCTGTCTCTTAAAAGTGCTGAACTGTTGTAAAGTAACCAACCACAGTTCTCTATACAGGGATCCTTATAACTGTATTTGATTTAAATTTGCGTTCATAGCTGTAAATTCTAGTACCTTCCTATTCAATCATAAACCCACAGAGCCTGTTTCCCAGAGCAGATGATACTGCTATGGGAAAAAACCTTGTCCCATTGACATCTGTGGGGATTCTGCCACATACGTGAGTGCTTTACTCCCTTTGGTTAGTGAAGATACATCCAGCATCTACATTTCTTCTTGTGCCTAAAGCTCCATATATTTAGCTTTGACAATGCTTGATGTGAGCTCAGCTTTTCCTGCCTTTCAGAAATGCTAATCAGTGGGACTCTTTTCTCTCAAGGATGGGAATTTGAAGGGGAAGTGTTTTAATTTAGCTTGGTCCAGCAAACTGACTTGGAAATTTTTTGAACCTCAGCATCCTATGAGGACAGGCTGAGAGAGTTGGGCTTGTTCAGTCTGGAGAAAAGGAGGCTACGGGGAGACCTGATTGCGGCCTTCCAGTACCTAAAGGGGGCCTATAGGAAAGATGGGGAACGTCTTTTTCATAGGGCCAGCTGTGTTAGGACAAGGGGAAATGGTTTTAAACTAGAACGGGGTAGGTTCAGGCTAGAGGTAAGGAAGAAATTTTTTACAATGAGAGTGGTAAAACACTGGAACAGGTTGCCCAGAGAGGTGGTGGAGGCCCCATCCCTGGAAACATTCAAGGCCAGGTTGGATGGGGCTCTGAGCAATCTGATCTAGTTAGCAGTGTCCCTGCTCACTGCAGGGGGGTTGGACTAGATGACCACTAGTGGTCCCTTCCAACCCTAAACATTCTATGATTCTATGATTCTATGATTCTATGCTGCACACAGCAAGGGAATAAGGGATTAGTACTGCATTACAGTAAGAATATGCAGTTCATCTCCTAAAATTCTGAGAGAAAGAGGTCTTTATTTAAATTACTGTGTTTATGTCGACACAGTAACAAGCGCCAGGCACAGATAGCCAAGCTAACTAGAAAAAACCAGCTCTAGAACTGAAGGCACCATAGGTATATACATGGCGTGTCATCCATGTTAGTCTATATGCAATTCTGCAAAAAGAATCTACCTGAAACTACTGTATCTGAATGACATTTGCCACCAGTTTGGGTATTTTAGCACTGTTTCCTAGTATGATTTGACCTCATGCAGCCTATGAAGTTACTTAGATTATACGGAAATGTCAAATGGTAACTGTATACATTTCCCTGTGCAGTCTTGGGAGTCAGACATTTTGGGTATCTGCTTCTGAGTTTAAATTTCACTTGATTTTTGTATCTGAACATGTCACTCAAAATTCTTGTACTTAAAGCTGGAGAATCAGAGGGAGATTGCTCTGGAGTAAATATGGTCAGACTCTAAAAGGAAGCCACTTTTAGAGCCCTGCCTATAGCATAACCTTAAGGCCTGCCTCCCAAAAGTATTCTGATGATAAATTAGTAATCGCAAAAAACTCAGAATTGAAAAGCACTTCACAAGCACCAGGCACTGATGATAAAAATTACCAAGTCCTCCATTACCCTGCTACTTACTGTGACTAAAACAGGTGCACCTGATCATATAGTTTTATTTTTAATCTTTCCTGGCTGAAACAGATGGAATCTCTGCAGAGCACCATCACTGTTTAAGAGACATCTTCCCCCAACTTTGATTATTTTGAAAGGCTAAACTTCTGATGGGGGAAAACAAAACCTAATTCAAAACCTAGGTACTTATGGGGCTCTTTAGTTCTTCCTCTCTAGCCTGACAGAGGCTTCAAGCTGCTAATACTTAAATATTTTGCAAATTAGGCCCCGAGTATCTCATTTTCCACAGGAAAATATTGGATTTTAATTATTCAGCTGAACATGAAAGCATGTCTAGCTCTAAGCAACCAGACAGTCTGCAGCTCTGATTAGCCACCCAAGCATAAGCATTTTGCAGCTTTGATTACTCATCCAGTTAGGAAGAGTTCCTGGTTCTAATACAGAAAGATTATATTTTGCAGTAAAATTAAGGCAAAACTTTGATTCAAAAATTACAGAGATGAAGGCTTATTTCCTCTTCTAAAGAGACCTGATGTGCTCTGATACATTTGATGCTATATCATGGAGAATTAAATACATCGACTCTGTTGTAGAGAAAGCTACAGCACTTTTTGCTGTACGAGATTCATCTGTTGATTCATCTGTTGAATTTGTTATAGGCAAACTTTTGTCTAAAAGTTCTGGAAATGACACCAGAAATTCTATTTGGCATTCAGTGCTGCTGAGACCTGCCAGCATGGAGGGCCTTCATAATTTCAGATTTAAAGAGATTTTTGTTTGAAATACAGATGGGACTCTGCCTAATGAACACAGGCCTCTGCTTTTCTGTTGGAGGATCTAGGATGTGATCCCATGCTCCATGACTGCTCAGGGGTGGTTTGGGATCCCTCACGTCATCTTGTGTTGCCTTTGCAAATACTGTAAATGAAGCAGGTACCTTCCCTGCTTTGTACTAGTCACCTCTCTACGGTACTCTTCTCTTCTACCTACAGCAACATACCACATGCCTTCTTGCTCAGGGAGTTCAACGTCTGCCCTTAGGATCGGTGAAGCTGTCTTTTTTTTTTTGAATCTGCACTTTCATCCAAGGTGAGGCTACAAAGGGGATGACAAATTGAGGACGCTGCAGGTTATAATTATATTAAATACCATTATATTATATGGTTAAAAAGCATTTTACTCTAGGACAAAAAAAAAAGTATAAAATATAGGATAAAGAAAATAGTGCTCATGAAAAAAGGAAAGGACAGGAAAGTAAACAAATAAATAACTGATAAACAGCTAGACACTGGGGATGAAATCTTGAGCCTATTAACACTAATTGTCAGAATACTACTTTAAACACTGCCTTCATCAACAAAATGGTTCTTACACCTGTCTAGTTACTGTCACTCCTAGATAGCACCGTTCCAGGTAGGGTAGTTCTGTCTATTAAATCTTAGGATTTGGCTTTGACCTGAACAATTATTTCAAATTATTTAATGTTTCCCGTACTCAGATCATTCCTTGCTTTCTACTGAGAGTTTTCTGCATCTAGAAGGGAGCGTAGGAATCTTGTTGAATGTTATCTTCAGCCTACACAAATTACAGGTGAACAACTTCTCATCCATACCCTTACTTCCCTGACTTTGAAGTCACAGCAGAATTCTTGAACACATGTGAAGAGAGGTGATGAAACTTCAGGCAGGACTCTCACTTCCAGACACAGAAATGCATGGCTCTTGTACCAAAACAAAGACCAAGTCTCAAGAGACTACATTAAGTGCTTCAAAAATTAGTTTAAAACTTAAAGTAGTCTTCAGTTTGCTCTGAATCTTCAGTTATGCTATGAATTTAGGAAAGACTCGCTTTTCCCAAGTAATAAGCCCTAGAGTTTTGAGTGTAAATATCAACCTCTGATCTAGAAATACATGAAACAACCCACTGAAGAAACACAGTCAGTTCTTGTTGGCAAAGGTTTCCTGAGATTTATGATTCCTTTGAATATGTTGCAGCGTATGCCTTCAACAGCCATGGAATCAAGATCACATTGTCACACTCTCTTATGATAAATTTAATTTGCTCTTGAGTCAGTGCCAGTTGCAGTTATCAAACCCAGCATCTTCCCAGCTTCTAAAAGTTGATCTGATTTACAAAGAAACAAAGTCAGCCCAAACCCCCTTCGGCAAGACCCCACATTAATAGCATCTCACAAAAGTGAACTGTCACTAATTCAAAGTGGATACTTCAGCTCTCCATAGTAAGATGTTTCCTCTTGCTTCTTATGTACTTAGAGGATTATCAAATTAATTGACAATGCTGACATTTAACAGTATTATCATTGGCATCTTAATTTTCACCCAGTGAAAATAAGGGTAGGTGTTTGCACTTTGAAGCTGCTGCTTCTTTCTGTCTGAAAAAATCAGATAAACACTGATACCTTCATAATTAAGGAATGTGGTCCTCAGAACTAGAAATTCAAGGCTTTTTTTCTCCTCTGTTGAGCCTTGTGTCAGAGAGAAATTGAGATGTGTCAGGGAGTCCTTGTTAGCTCTCTGCATTACCAACAGGGTATGTTCTACCACTGGGAAGCTGCTCATGTAGTTGACAGATTCCATCTCCTGTAATTTTAAATTGATTAAACTGCAGAAATCCTTTGCAGTTTCCAAAAGTTGGTCCTTCTTCATGCAGTTCTTTTGGGCTTGCTTAGACCTCTCAGCTTCTCCATCCTGGGATACAGCAGGGAAACCTGTGCAGCTCCATGTGCCAGGCCCCTAATTCAGCAGAAACATGCAGGTGGGTCACAGGATACCTCATCTGAGTCTCCACCAGGAGTAAGGTCCGCACCATTAAGCTGTGTCTTCTTTGGTAGCATAGCTTCTGTGTGACCCTCCTTGCTGGAAGGCAAGCCTCATAGCCACATGGCACTTCAGTGTCTCTGCTGCATGGCTCCATGTACTGGAACAAGCTCATCACCTGTAGGTGACTGTAAATCACCATAGCTGGGAAAAGTTCAAGTACTAATGATATGTAAGACTTGATACAGCTTTATTACATCCTCAGGGGTTGCAGTACCAGGAGGTGACTGTTTCCAATGAGTGACATGCTCTTTATATTCGTCATCTTTCTTTTTCATTCCATTTAAAAGCAAAATACTTAGCAAAGCACTAAGGACTTGGCAAAACTCACAGGACTGAGCAGCTTACAGGTCTTTACCCACTGTAGCTTTCAGCACAGACTGAAACTGCCACATAGAATCACATCTGAAATAAACCACCTTTTTCTCAATATGACCAAGGTGTAATTTGCATATGAAGTGTAGTGTGAAGCAACCAGCAGCCCCTTCCTCAGTATTGTCATAAGGCACAGAACTACTGCAAGTACTCAATGGCTTTCCTCACTCATGTAGTCTTTTTCCTTATTACTCACCAGGAGTTACTCTCTAGTAGTTGCGTAATGCTTTTAGGTCCTGAGCCTAAAACCACCTACTACCAGGTCAAACGCTCATCCCTTAGCTACATCCGTTTGGCTGTCTGGGAGAATTCACCATTGCACTGCACTCAAAGGCAAGTACAGGATCTGGAATTGCAGATGGTAATAACTACTCTAAATTTTCAATTTATTTTGAAATTTTACATTTTTGAGATGCTAAAAAGGTATCACTTGAAGTAAGCAATTTCTGAACTATCCAGATGTTTTGCTCAGAGAACATCTGCTGTTTATCTGTTGTGTGAGAGCCTGCAACAGAAACAGCCTGAGCATAATCAAGGATGCTCCTTGACCAGTCTTCATGCTGAGCTATTAAAGAAGCAGGGGCAGCCAAGGGAGGGAAAGGGAGCTGGAAGTGGTGCATGTTGTGATGGACTCTGGTATCTTTAAGGCCTTGGGGAGCTAGGTCCAGAGGCTCTTATTTTCTCAGAGTTCTTGATATAAAATTCAGATTAAAAAATGAGCTAGGTCCAGAGGCTCTTATTTTCTCAGAGTAAGTTTGTAAGTTCTGAAACATGTTCTTGATATAAAATTCAGATTAAAAAACGTTTCATATCAAGCTTTACCCCCTTGGTTCACATGGCATTACTAAAGGACATGCAATGTAGCACAATCTTCTTGTTTCCTTTGCTCCAACCCTTTGTATTTCTGAAACTACTCATCCTGAAAAACAAACGCTGTGCTAGACAAACCTTTCACTGTTTTCTTTCATTTCTACTACCAGCTGGATCAACTGTAGGAATAATTGCTCTATGCATAAGTAATTAATACTATATCTTTCAACCAAGTTCTGAAACTCAGAAAATCTCAAACCAATTTTTGAACTATTTCTGTTGATGGAATTGATGGTAACAGATGTAGAAGCAGAAGGTGGTTTTGCCTTGTCCTTCCATTCCTGATCAGTAAAACATGCCTCTAATTTTCAATTAGTTTCAATTAATTTTCAGTTAATTTCATCATATGAGACACTATGAAAAATAATATTCTGAAGGTTGTAGCAATCATGGATTAGATTGGTACAGCTCCTAGTCATGCTGGCAGGGAATGATTCATGTGGCATTCTCTCTTTATGTCACAAAAATTAACTTTTAAATCCATTATTCATTCTGTAAAAGACAACAGAGTAACACACCACTTTGACATTTACAGTGGTTTATGATTTAATTACAGAGAAAATTTTCCCTGCTCCCCCACAATACTTGTTTCTCTTTTACAGACTTGCTACCTGGGGAAAATAAACAGCAGGAGTAATTGTACTGATGATCAGCACCTCTAATACTCCTTTCCCAAAGGAGCTTTGCAAACTTTCGGTACTCAAACCTCATAAAGACACAGTCCCTGTTAATGCAAAGCACCTCTTGATTAGTCAGATGCTCTGCAATTCCATACCTCAGTCTGTTCCAGCCATATTATTGGGGAAACAACAAATAGACAACTCAAGAAAAGTGAAAAAAAAAAAAACAGGGCTTAAATAAATACTCAACACAACCTCTTTAAGTATTGGAATCTTTCCTGAAAATGAATGTACAAACTGGGAGAATTTTTCTGTGGGACTTCATCCAAAGGCATTAAGAAGTATGAAAACTTTAACTGGAATAAAAAAATTTGTGCAAATACAACTGCCTTGTCTGATGTCAGGAAAATCCTCTGCGAAGCTGATTTCTTCAGTCTCTTTGCACAGACAGTGCTCCCCCCACCTCCCCCACCCCGTGGACCTGTGGCAATGTCTGCGCCGTGGGGCTGAGGGACATGGGCAGCCTGGTCGCCGCAGCCCTCCTTATGCTGGCACCTCCAAATTGGGGTCAAGGGTGATGCAGCAAGCTGCCTATGTATCTGGTTATAAATGTGTTGTTTGCCTTCACCACGGGCACAGCCTCAGCCTCTCTCTGCCCGTGCTGTGGCAGTAAGCGCAGTAAAGACCAGGAGCTGCTCAGAGACTCTGATAACTAGAGCATAAAACAACAGAGAGATAAGTGGCACTCATAGAAATAAATGTTCCAAGGCAGTTTTTGCATGGAGGTGCCCATAAACACTCACTGACTCTTACAACCATAGTGGTAGGGAACACGTGCTGTGGGATACTGCCCCTGCATGTGCTTACTGATGCCAAGATCAAGAAAGTAACATCTTTCATGAAAATGAGGAATACCGTTTACCAGAGCCATCTACCTGCAAAGTGTAAGCCTTGTACACAGTCAGTCTCTTACAATAGCAGCTTCACAGGGAGTCATGTTCTGGAGAGCAGAAGGGACACTTGGCTTGTGGGGGCTTGTACTCATTTTTATGTGCTCTAAGAGTTTCACTACTTCATCTTAGTGAATCGAGGAAACCAACCGAAGTTAGAAATTGAACTCCAGCTCCCTCCCAGCCCCAAACCATCAAGTGGGATTTGCAGCTTGAACAGCACAGTTAGGGGTTAATAAATGCCCTAGAGTAAAAGGGAAAGGATGCATTAGATAGCACCCTTTGGGGAAAAAGAAAATCCTTCTGACAACAGACTAAAGAAAAAATCTTCGCTCAGAAGTCTGGAGACTGAATCCCTGCTGCAGAGCTCAGAGGTTGCGTGTTCATTTCTCTTATGGATGTCAATGTATGTGGATTAAACCCACTGTTAATAAACATAGGTTTCAGTGGTTAGCCTTACAAGATATACATTCTAAATTTGCATTTATCTTCCTAGCTGATGGCAGCTCTCCTACATATGCAGTCTGCTCATTTGGGTTTATGGAGGTATATCACTTCAAAGAGTGTCTTTTGAGTACTGAAATAGAAGGAATTAAAAGAACTTATATCCCATTTCAGATATTTTTTGATGCAGTCTTTTACTTCCCACTGTGCATTTAATACATTCACGTAGACTTGCTGTTTCTGGCAGTCTTAGAGATTAGATTTCTGAAATACTGACAGTAGTCCAGCTTTTTTTCTGAAACCATAATCAGTAAAATCTGACTTCTGACAGCTCTCATTAAGTGGGAAGAGAGAATTCATCCCTGTGTCTTCTCTTACTGTGATAGTTGTCCACAGAATGAGATTAGAGTTTAGGACTAAGATACCATTAGGCTTGAAAAGTCTGCGATGTCTTACTACTGGGGCAAGAGCAGAAAACAACCTCCTGTTTCAGACTTAGTGTGACATTTTAACATAAGATGAAGTTTTCTCTCTCTCATTTATTGTTTGGGATAGACATCTCATGAACGGTGCTATCATTTCTAGTAGCATCACAGTCCCTCTTTTACCCAGGTACACTGCAGCATGGCCACAGGCATGGGGGAGTGGGAGGAAGGGGGGCACGTTCTCTGCAAAGGTGCTGTCTTGTGCGGGTGGCAGTGATGCCCCCCTGTGCGGTGAGGGGTCTCCGATGGAGGCCAGGGTCTCCAGAGCTGATGTGCGTGGTCAGGGTGGAGTTGGGCTGTGGTTTCCTCCGCTGAAAACAGGGCACCAGCTGTAGGCTTTTTGTGCTGGAGACAGCAACTGGAGTTGTGAGCTTGGCCTACAGGGTGCAAAGGGAAGGGGATTCATCTCACTGAAATGGCAGGCTAGGGGATTTCTGCACAAGCTGATTTCCTACCATTATTATATCCTGAATTTTAATAAATACCTCATTCCACAGAGTTGTTGCTTATATATACTTTCTTATTTAAAAATAATGTTCCAATATATTAGCCAATGTTTTTCTGCAAAGCTTTTAAGCACATAGAGGTCACCAAGCATATGCTTGTGTTTAATGAATTTGGTGACATGAAGAATTTTGATAGCATTTCAGCACAAACTTGGAATCTTTCAGAAAGGCTCTTACAAAGCTGTAATTAGCTAGTGGCATAATTAGATGGTGTTTACCCCTTCTATAGTGGTTTTTTAACCATGTTCAGTTGGTCTCCTTTCTTTGCATTTTACTGCTTGTTTCTCTTGTCCTTTTATTAGTTTCTGGTGAACAGTAAAATCTGCAAACACCATAAAACACACATGCTATGAAAAATTTAACCCATATTATAGTAAACTTTATTTTCTTCTTCTTGTTTATAATAACAGGATGATGGTTTTTAGGGAGAAGTAATATCTTTAATTAGACAAACAAATTCTAGTATGCAAGTCCAATTTCAGATCTGGATGTGAAGGACCAAACTGCAGGCAGAGAACAACCACTAGGAGTTTAACTGCATCATGGAGATTAGGTAGAAAGGTGAATTACTACCTTTGGAGAGGAGCAGTCTATAGTAAAGTCATTTAGTTCCCATGAGGTAGTGTGGCTGTGCCTATGCCAACACTCAAACTAGACCACCATCTGCTTGCTAGCTCCAGATCCAAAGGCACCGCATGGTCTGTGTCCATACCGTATAAATTATCTTGCCCTCACAAAGAGGGTGGCAACACCCAAAGTGCTTATTGGGAACATTGCCAGGCCAGGCTCACTCCGTCCCTTTTCCCGCAAGAGTGTCACTTGCCATGGGGCTAGGCATGCTCCAGAGTCTGTACAACAGCTTAACAGCGTCAACGGCAGCAGAACAGTGCCTGTGCCGAGAGGCCGCTTAATTCACTACATGAGATTATCAACTGCAGAACAGTTTTCCTTAACACCAATATATTTAATTTAAGAAGTCAAAATAAGAAGTAGTGTATTGAACTTCAGTCTGACACTCCAGAATGTCATATCACTGGGGAAATTAGAGTTTGTAATTTTGAGAAATACAACCTTACTACCCGAGCTCACTCCATGCTCCCTTAAGTTTTTTAGTACATCAGACACAGCAGTCTCTTTCAAGCATCTTGTCTCGTCCTGTTTTAGTGTAACAGCAACAGCTTTTGAAGTTTCCTTGATGTGCAACTTGTTACTAGACATGATCTCTAAAGAATTAGACTAACCCATTCTTGCTGCAATAGAGACATGGTCATCTGCCTCTACACATCCATTGTATGCTCTTGCAGTGCCGCTTGCTCTTTTAATTCTTGTTCTGCATGAGTAGGGTAGGCTCCAGTATTACATTTAAAAATTTCATGTTTACATTATAAAGAGTCAATTTTTGAGGAGGCTTCCACACAACAGAGCTGTCTTTTCCCATTTCATTCCTAAACATGCATCTTATGTGCTAAATAACTCACTGACCCTTTGTAATTTCTGCTCATCATCCTCCCAAATGACAAGGTCTTCCCAAACACATTACAGCCTGTCTTTCAAGAAACCATAAATCTTTCCATACTTTCCTTCTAAATGTGCTTTGCTGTATTTAAAATATAGATCAGTGACATATGAGACTGCTATCCCGAATTGCTGCCTGTAGTTCCTCCAGACACTGGGAGCTGTCTCATGTTATTATTTATTTTCTTTCATATAACTGTTGTCCAGAATTTGAAAGAAAAACCTGTCTGTGGACAAAAGAGATTTGTTTCATTGTTACAGGACCTTCCTGCTGTGGGGCTGGCAGGACACCCGCATCATTGTGTTCTGAAGTTGATATAAATTCAGGGTATGCCCATCATAGCCAGGGAGATCTCTCGCCTCACAAATCATCCTTGTTGGATTGATGCCACTTATTTTAAACTCAACCTGTTCTCTGGACATTTTTTATTGGAAGCTATGATCCAAATGAAGCTTTTGGGTGAAAATCTCTTACTATAATCTTATTTTCATGATTTCCTATTTGGATGTATGCAAGCTATAGGGTATAGAAGGTTTTTAACAATGACAAGGAGCATTCATTTAACTTACACTCAATAGAAATTTACCATATGAAATTGTTATTATTTTCTGTTGTTTCTTACATTCTGTCTGTTTGCCCCATGCTTTGGCCTTGGTAGACTGAGAGCTTTTCTCCTCTGCCCGTTTGGATCAGAAACGTGGGCAAAGCAGAAATATCTCGTTGTCTGATGACAATGTGTCTATGCACTGGGAGTACAAATCTGTCAGCAGAGATGCAGCTTTGCTTTCCCTTAATTTTTCCCCACTGAAATCAAGGTCTGAAACAGACTCCAAATGCCAGCATAAGCCTGAGAGCTCTCTGGGCAGGGGAAGACTGAGTTCTGTGTGAAAGAGAAAAGCTCCACCAGGCAGGTTTAATCTGTGTATATCGGTGCTGCCTTAGTGCATTTATGTAGAGTGTTTGGTGTTGCATTATATCACAGTACTGTTTTTGGAAACAACATCCAATGGCGAGTGTAAGCACATGTATTTCAGGAGGGAAACTCAGCAAAGTGCAGGCTAAGACTTGGGGCCACACATGGCTGAAGGTTGCTGAGGCCCTTGGGACCCCATCTGGGGCCGATGCTGGGCCGAACACTGGTGTCCTGCCCCACACTACTGAGCACACACTCCCCAGCAGCAGCCCAGCACCCTTACCTGAGACAGGACATGCTCACCTGTCTGTGTTGTCCCCAGATGATGGTCGTGATGGCCGAGCTAGTTTGAATCTTCAACGGGTATTGGTGGCTCTGCTGGATCAGAGTTCACATGGGAATTGTAATTTGGAATATGCATTCTCCAAAACCCCCAATGCCTAAGAAAGCTTGTGTTTCCTTTTTGCTAGTTGGTGGGGACATAGCTGTTATTTTGTTGATCACATCCATTGGAATTTGATGACGTCCATCTTGCAATTTTATTTATTACTTTGTTTTATGGCAAAACTGGCCTTCAGAAGGATTTGGACTGTTTTCTTCCCTTTCTCAAAACTTCTTCTGCTGTATTGCCCCACACAATGATGTCATCAATATATTGTGGATGTTCTGGAGATTCACTGTGTTCCAGTGCCATCTGAATGAGTCCATGACAAATGGTAGGGCTGTGTTTCCACCCCTTGGGCAGTTGATTCCAGGTGTACGGAACACCCCTTCAAATGAAAGTAAACTGTGCCCTGCATTCTGCTGCCAAAGGGATTGAGAAAAATGCATTAGTGATATCAGTTGTGCCATACTACTTGGCTGCCTTTGACTCCAGTTCATATTGGAGTTTAGCATGTCTGGCATGGCAGCACTCAGCAGTGGCGTGACTTCATTCAGGCCACGATAGTCTACTGTTAGTATCTGCTCTTCATTAGACTTTCTCACTGGCCATATGGGACTGTTAAAGGGTGATCGAGTCTTGCTGATCACTCCTTGGCTCTCCAGTCAACGAATCAGCTTATGGATGGGAATCAGGGAGTCTCGGTTGGTGCGATATTGCCGCCTGTGCACTGTTGTGGTGGCAATCGGCGCTTGTCGTTCTTCAACACTCAGCAACCCCACAACCGAGGGGTCCTTTGAGAGACCAGGCAAGGTAGCCAGTTGTTTAATTTTCTCTGCCTCCAATGCAGCTATACCAAAAGCCCACTGGTACCCTTTTGGGTCCTTTAAATACCCTCTCCTCAGGTAGTCTATGCCAAGGATGCACGGAGCATCTGGGCCAGTTACAACATGGTGCTTTTGCTATCCATTCCCAGTTAGGCTCACTTCGGCCTCCAATACAGTCAGCTCTTGAGATCCCCCTGTCACTTCAGAAATACAGATGGGTTATGTCTATGTATAGCTTGATGGCATTGGGGCACACTGTGTCCACTAGAGCTTTATACTCCTGTGGGTCTGATGTGCCAGGCCATCGAATCCACACAGTCCAGTAAACCTGGTTGTCCCTTTCTTCCACCTGGCTGGAGGCAGGGCCCCTCTAGTTCTGGTCATAGTGTGCGCTACTCACTTCTTGTAGGTATGAGTCAGGAGTTCCTGCATTAAGATCAGAAGTAAGATCAGCCCTTCTACTCTGTCTGCAGCGACTGCAGTCTACTCCATCACTAGAAACTGGAGCAGCAAGTTTTCTTGAAATGCTTTTGTAATTGTTTTTGCTTGCAACTTGCATACCCATGCCTCTAGGGTCGAGATAGATTTTCCATCCCATTTCCTCATGTCTTCTCCATGGTCTCTGCAGGTAAAACTATAGGATGCTGTATGGTGTGTGCTCTCTATATCTTCTTTCTTGAGCAGAGGGACTCTGCTCTGACATCTCCTAATGACTGAGGTACTAGTCCATAGGGCTGGGGAGTAGGACATAACTTCTTTGAGAGGACTTGTGCCCCTTTTCCAATCACTTTTTCAATGCCCCCTTCCCTAGAGAGAGATCACAGCTGCTTGACTTCCCTACCCTTTAGTCCAGGGTACTGGCCAGGCTACTGGCCCCATTATCCCAGCATGAGAACAGCCAGATGACAATGTGCTCATGTGGATGATGGAGGAAATCATTTATCTCGCAGCTCACTCAAGGATAGGGATCAAGTGGTTTCTGTCTCATTTATGAGTTCTTCCTCTTCCTCCTCTTGTCCTTGTGGTGGCCCTGCTTTTTCATCCTACCTTTCCAAAGAGCTGACTTTGGTTTCCAACATTTCTTCTTGTGTATAGGGGCAACTGATACTGGCACAGATTGGTTCCCTGGTTCAGCTGCAGTGCCCGTGGCAGGGGTTGGAGTAGCTGCAGTGGTTGTCACTGGAGCTGGAGTAGCCGCAGTGCCTATGACCTTGTTTTTGGATCCAGAGACTTCTCCCCCTTGAGGGTACTGAGTAGTGTTGAACAGGGCTTGGTAAGCATGGGCCAGGCCCCAGCACATTGCAGTGATTTGTGTCTGCCTAGAATTTCCAGGGTGACAACATAATTTTTCCAAATATTCTACTAATTTTTCAGGATTCTGCACTTGTTCAAGGGTGAAGTTCCAAAACACTGGAGATGCCCACTGTCTTAGGCATTTGCCCATACTACCACCCACACCCTGCCACTCATAACTATCCAGAAGATAGTCCTAGGTCTGACTAGCTTTTAAGCACATAGAGGAGCAGCTGAGGGAAGTGGGGTTGTTTAGCCTGGAGAAAAGGAGGCTGAGGGGAGACGTTATCGCTCTCTCCAACTACCTGAAAGGAGGTTGTATCTGGGTGGGTGTTGGTCTCTTCTCCCAAGTAACAAACAATAGGACAAGAGGAAATGGCCTCAAGTGGCACCTGGGGAGGTTTGCATTGGATATTAGGAAAAATGTCTTCACCAAAAGGGGTGTCAAGCATTGGAATGGGCTGCCCAGAGAAGTTGTCAAGTCCCCGTCCCTGGAGGTATTTAAAAGATGGGTAGATGTGGCACTTAGGGACATGGTTCAGTGGCAGACAGGTCTTTTCCAACCAAATGATTCTATCATTCTATGATTCTATGGTAGTTGCTCCTTTGGGAAGTGTGCCCCCCAGGTGTTGTTTACTTCCAGTGAATCAATGTCAGAAATTTCAGCTGCCAGTTCTACCAGAAACAGCAAATTTCCCTGGAGATGTGTCTCTGCACGGGTCCTGTTCATCCACAATGGACTCACGCAGGAGCTTAGCAGGGTTGGCTACCCTCTGAATGACACCTTCTTATCTGATTCTAAAACTAGTTTTGTATCATAGAACTAAACAGGTATACTTTTCAAAAGAAATTCTTAATATGTTAGGTATTATAAAGAAATAATAACTATTTAAATGCATGAACTGGGTCTGGCTGGGATGGAGTTAACCTTCTCCATAGCAGCCCATATGGTGCTGTGTTTTGCATTTGTGGCTAAAACAGTGTTCGCAACACACCAGTACATTGCCTGTTGCTGAGCAGTGCTCCCACATCATCAAGGCTTTCTCTTTTTCCAGCTCTGTCCCCACAGCAAAGTAAGGCCAAGGGTGGGCAAGAGGTTGGGAAGGGCACAACCAGGAGAACTGACCTGAATTGGCCAAAGGGATATCCCATACCATATAATGTCATGCCCAGCAATAAAGACAAGTGGTAGAGAAGAGGTTGAGGTTTTTGGCTTCCAAAGTGGCTGTTGCTCAGAGACTGTCTGGGCATCAGTCTGCTTGTGGGAGGTGGGGAGTGGCTGCCTTTTCATTGCTTA
>NW_009259600.1:8941868-8959480 GCF_000687185.1 Egretta garzetta | reverse complement strand
CTGTTAAATTGTCTTTATTTGAATGTGCAAGTTTTCTTGCTTTTGCTTTTCATATTCTCACCCCTATCCTGCTGGGATTGGTGTGGGGAGTGAGTGAGCAGCTCTGGGGGGGGTTTAGCTGCTGGCTAGGGTCAACCCACCATGGTGCACCATCAGCTATACAGGGCATATCTAATGTATTAGGGATTTAATTCATCTTTATGGTCAATCCAGAGATATTGGTTATGGTAGTTTGAAGCTTACTTCTGGGTCTCTACATTTGCTCAGAAGAATGCCACCCCAGAGCAGTAGGTCAAGCTACATGTGGCTCTTCATTCAGACCTTCACTGAAACTATTTTTCTCACTGCAGTCTTATTCACCAGGTGAGTTTGGTTAGAGCAGATTTACAGTTTGCACATCTCTATATACTTTACAAGTCCATCCATGCTCATTGACTCCTCTGGCCTGAAAAAAATGCATCTGCATTCTCAGAAGATTATTTGAGAAAGTCATATTGATGACCTTGAGATGGCAGAAGGGACTTGCCTACAGTATATATATATATGTATTTCAAAACTTATTTCTATAGCTGTTTGGGCAGGAGTTATAATATTTTTATATATTATATATTATTTGGGTTTTTCTTTCAACCAAGTATTTGATGAGGCACAACTTGGTGTCGGGGCTATTCATGTATTTCCCCGGTGCTGGATTTGGTGATCTGAAGCTGCATTCTTGCACCTGTGCTGTTTTCTTGAAAGAGATTTCAAGTTTATGGAAATCTCTCCAGCTTCCTGCACAATCCATAAGCTCTGTAAGGTCTCACCAACACTTTTCTTCAGATGAAACTTTTTTTAGCAGGAGGGAAGATCCCCTCTCAGGTGTTATTCTCCTACCCAGAGGAGTCCACCTTAATGACTTCTTAGAAGTCTGTGCTGTGTAGACATGTTGTTTTGTCACAAAAGCACACAAAAGCAAGTTACAATATCAAATATGGTGATATTTCCCTCTTACTCAAAATTGTGGCAACATCTAACAGTGAAATAAAATTGAAGCAGCTCTCAGAAAAAAATATTTCATAGGTTTATATGCAAAAGTGGAAATAAATGGGAATTTGTATCTTCTGAAGTAGCACAAATCATTATGCTTTCAATACTAACAAGATGTACCAAATGTCTTTTTCCCCCTTGTTTAGCTCTATACATCAAATCATCAATAAAAGCACATGTATGGTAAACTTCACAAGAAGTCTCAAAACAATTAGAAAAATGATCTCTTGAATTTGCCCTAGAAGAGAGAGAAATACAATACACTGCAGAGGAATAGGACAATTATGCACCTTCACCAAATAACAAAGTTCTTCTGAATAGGAGCAGATAAACACTCAGTAGATATGATCTGGAGGTGTTAGGAAAAGCTCAAAGAGTGAGGTTTCTAGGGAGGAACTTAAGCTTGACTTGACAGCCTTTCTGGGAAATCTGCTCCGGACCTTGATCACTGTCAAAGTAAAAGGTTTTTTTCTAATGTTTAAGTGGAATTTGCTGTATTTCAGTTTGTGCCCATTGACTCTTGCCCTGTCACTGAGCACCACTGAGAAGAACCTCAGTCCAGCTTCTCTCTGATCAAGGATTCATACATGCTGGTAAGATCCCCCTGAGCCTGCTCTTCTCCAGGTTGAGCAATCCCAGCTTTCTCAGCCTCCCTGCATATGTCAGCTACTCCAGTCTCTTCATCATCTCTGAAGACCTTTGCTGGACTCACCCCAGTATGTCCATGTCTCTCTCATACTGAGGAACCCAGCACTGGACACAGTACCCCAGACGTGTCTCACCAGTTCTGAGCAGAAGGGAAGGATCATCTCCCTTCACCTACTGGCAATGTTCTGTCTAGTGCATCCCAGGAGGTTCATGGCCACCTTTGCTGCAAGGGCTCATTGCTGCCTCATGGTCAACTTGTTCACCAGGATCTATATTGCCTCATATCTGCAGAGCTGCTCTCCAGCAGGTTATTCATCCCCATGCAGACAACTTGAATTTGGAACCAGGTGAAAAGATTAAGAAACCTACTACCTGGGATTCACAAATTTGTCAAGATCTGACAGGAGAATGAGCCATCTGTCTTTAGTATTAGTGATGGAGCGTTTACCCAAGGAATGCAAGACATGCATTTGGCTTTAGTCTCGCCTGTAGGGAATTGAGCCTTTGTGTATATCCTGTTCCCCAGGAAAATGAGTTTCCTATGCATTACCTGGAGGAAAATCAGAGCAACCCAAGTACTTCTGCTTGTCCTCTTGAGGCTGGGTCTAAGTGCAAGTGGCTGACATCACCAGAAAAGCAAGATCAGTACCCATTGAGCAGGGCAATGAAATAAGCTTATTTTGGAGACCAAAGAACAAAGTGGCTTCTGGTTTCTGCCCCTGCTCCCCAAGATGATTTTTTTTTCTCCTTGGCTTTGTTTTTTATTTGTTTGTTTAATGCTGTCCAAGGCAAAATGCATAAATAATCCTTGTAGCAGGGACAAGGATCCACATGAATCCCCTCCCATTTAAGCACTGTAACAGCTAGACTACTGGCAAACCGCTCTTCCTTCAGGAAAAAAAGCTTGCTTTTTTAGGACGCTCATTCCCCTACAGATGACAAACGATGCTGTTACATTATCTGTCCATTGCCAAGGGCAGCAAGGCAAAAGGTATGTATTCAAGTGGTTGTTAAAAAATTAAAGTTGCAGTATAATTATCTTGCTCAACATTTAATTAGAAAAGCAACAAAAATCCTTCACAAATTAATCTCCACAGTGGCATGCATCAAAGAGTTACAAAATGCTTCTTTTTAACAAGAATTGTTCTTCATTTTTAGAAGGACTACATTTATCAGCAGTACATTTCTCTGAACAATTTCACGATCATATTAACAAACAATGCAGTGACAGAACGAGATCAGATTACTCTGGGTAGGCAAAAAAATAAATTCCTTTTAATCCAGCTCTCTTGAATAATTTGCGTGAATTCAAATTTCCAACATTCATCTCCCAAACTAAGGAATTCTCGAGTCCCAGTCACTTTGGCTGAAACAATTCACTGGCATTTGTTGTATCACTGGATCCCAATAGTAATGAAAGAACCAGGAGAAAACAACCTCTTATTAAAAAGAACAAAACAGCAAAGAAACAATTCTGTCTGAAGAAGAGATAACAAAATACTGCAAGATCATTTTGAAGTTCCACTGCGGTTTGTAACAAGTAAAACAACTGTACGCAGTAGAATTCATACAATAGTGGAGAAATAAATAAGCGCATGCAGCATTGTTGAAAGAACAATTTAGCTTTGCACATTTTTGAAATAATATGTTTTCTTCCATGGTGACAATGCTCAGATCTGGTTTGTTTTCTTTTTTGAGCAGCTTTTTAAAAAATAACCAAGAAATATTTGTCTACTTCCAGGCCAAGTGACTGGTCTGAGTATTCACTGTGTAGCAGGGGAGCTGCGTCAGCAGCTCCTGAGGGAGGACCAGTCCTTCAGTCGGTTGGATCGGGTAATTGTTTTTGAAGGGAAGCTAGGGAGAGCTCCATCGTTTGAGTTGCGCCATTCATTTCCACAGGAGCATCATAAACCCCTTGACAATATAGTGGAGCTGTTTTGATATATCCTTAATTCTGACCTCAAAGAGGTCATGCACTAATTGGAACTGAAATGGGTTTTAAAAACACCTAACTTTTCTCAGCTGCACAATTTACCAACACCGAAGCTTCCAGTATCTCAGTATTTAGCACAGGAAGCAGTGTAGTTCCAAAAGCCAGATGCTACAGCGGCATCTTGTCTGCTACATGCTGGGTAAAGTTCCAAATAAAAATGCAGTAAGAATGCAGTCTCTTCCATCAAAGCCATTGAATGAGGTGGATATAGACATGGATTTCAATATTGCTACCAATCAGACAGTTCTTTCAAACTAAAGGTTGCAAAGGAATTTGTTATCCACAAAGCAAGTATATAGAGATAATAGTTATATCACTGCAGTCAGCAGTTGACATCCAGTCACTTTCACTTCTAGCAAAAAATTTTGCTGTATTACCAATAAACTTAAAATCACACAAATTTTTAAATAAATACATGCCCACATATCTAGTCTACAACATCTAGGTACAAGAAAAAAGGTTGGTTACTGTTATAAACAGGAGGGCAAACACAGCAATAGATCTAAAGTCACATTAGCAAGGTATCCAGCAAAGTTTCATAGTGTTAGCTGTAAGAATCAGTATACATTTAATATGGACGTAACGAATAACATCTATAAAGATATAGTCACAGCATGCTATGAGTTAAAACCACACCTTAACTTAAACCTGCAATTTTAGATATTGCATTTGTGCACTCAATATTGCATGCATAATCATTTCTGTTTGCACAAATAAATATCAGCATGAAATAATACCTTTTCAATTGTTATTCCAAGTGATGCATAAAAAATCACCTACATAGATTTTAGCCCTTGATGAAACCACACTAAGAATATGGGCTTAAATACCTCGCCTGAGCATCTGAAAAAAAAAGAGCTATGGAGACAGAAGCTGAGAAAGCAGAAAATTACTTTTTGAGCAAAAAGGCAAATAAAGGAGAGAATTTACTTCTGATATTATCAGTCTATAAGACTAGTAGTTCAGCCTGTACTCTGAAAAGGGTCAAGATAAAAGCGTAAGCTTGTGTTACTGTTACTACAGGAATATGTAGCTCAGTTCTTATCCTGGCCAGTTGTGCTCCCAACAGCATAGCTGCGTTTCTGCGGCAAACATTCTCATTGCCTGCCACTTGTCCTGAAGGGCTGCTGGCTTTTTAAGAAAAGGACCTAGTTCTGGCACCTCTTTAGGAGGTAGGGCCTGGTCTGCAAGCAGTGGATAGATGCCTAGTGGATAACATTTGAGGAGCAAAAGGATTTCCACCTGCCAGCTCCACCTACAGCTGCCTCCACACCCTCTCCCTCCCGTATCGACCTGGGGATCCGCTTTGACCAGGTGCGAGCGGTGCTGGCTGACTGCACATGAAGGCTTTGCTCAGGCTTTTACTTTGAATGTGTCTCTTGGCTAAGTAAATATAAATTCCTGTGTAAGATTTCCCAGATAATTTCATTTTACTGTGACAGTTGCTTTGGAGGAAATGTTACGCAGGTTGTGGTACCTCTCCCTGACTTCCCCTTCTGGTGGCAAACCATAGCCTTAAGCCAGCGTGAGCGGCAAAATGGCATAGTACTCTGTAATTTCATGTCAATCTCTACAAAGGAAAGGTTTGTTCAAAGTGTATGTCACTGCTATAGTATTGTATTTATGAGATATGATTGTTAGGTATTAACTCTAGAATAACATTGGTATTCTCTTTCGACTCATTAACCCTGGTCAGCTTTGCCTGCTTGGCTGCCATGTGACTTACTCTGTCATTTTGTTTTTTCCTTTTTATTTTAAAAGCAGCAAAGGGGCTGAACATCCCCCTTCCAGTTGTGTGGGTGGGTTCAGATGCCATGGTGATGGAGCATCTGCACAGACACAGACCACACTGCATGTGTCTGGCGGCCTGTGCTGCGCAGGCAGGCAGGCTGGCGAGCCTCAGCACCCCAGTAAATAAGGGAGAGCCCCAATGCAGAGGATTTAGAAAACATTGCAACACAACGTGCATGGGTTCAGCTGCTGGATCTGCTCCAGCCAAAGCTCTGCCAGCTCCTGTGCTTCACGGGACAGGCTCCAGTGTACAGCCTGCCCCTGACGAAGGCCCACGGGTATGGTGTTCTGCCTGGCTTTAAAACTGACTCCCCATAATTTGAAATAAAAGTCTCAAGAAGCAAGATACCCCCGTGGTCTCACTCCCTCTGCGTGCCAAAATGAAAAGGCAGGAGCTGATGGAAATAAAAGATAAAAAGGGCTTTCTGGAGGAAGTTTGTCATGTCTGTACTGCTGGTTAAAAAACTCCTGCTCTTGGTCCCTTCCGTGACCCACCATCATTCTGCCAAGCTAGAAAGAACCTGCGGAGCTCTGCAAGGTTAAAACAGGAGTTAAAGCAAGGATGCGGACAGAGCAGGATACAGACTGTTCGCTTCCTCCTTGCCATCGAGGGCACGTGGAATAGAGGCTTTTGGATGCAGCAGACACGGGTTCACATCGAAATTTAAATCTGAGGCTCACGGGGGTATATTTAGTTCTCTGTAAGTTTGCAAATATGGCTGAAAGTAAGGGAAAGTGGTTTGAATTGGGGAAGCGGCTGTGTGTGCAAAGGAAAACTGGATAGGATAGCCTTGCAATGCTAGTGAGATTGGCCCTTTCATCCCCCACTGGATATGTTTTTCATTAGAACAGTTAGGTTTTTTACACCTGTTTAAATGTCATGTACAAAAGCTGTGCAAAACATTCACAACAAGCAAGAATACGCAGGCATCTTCCTGAGCTGCTGTTACTGCTGCCCAGGAATGGGAAAATATAGTTCTAGCAAGAACATGAGCTGATCTAGAGCGAAGCCAAAGTGATACGCTATGTTTTGACTGCCGCTCCATCGGGGAGATCGTGGCCTCAGGCTGCTTGTCACTGGCCTGTGTGGGAAGAGCATGCCAGTGGCTATGCTGGCAAGTGAGAAGCCATGGTGACTTCTCTTCTGACAATACTTTTTATGTCCTGAAATATTCTAATGGGTAACCTTTGAGATGAAAAATGAAGAAAGTGTCATTTTTCACTGAATTTTCCTCTTTTCCCTAGGCATTATCTATATTGAAGCTATAAACCCCCTGTAGCAGTCTGAGACACAATTGCTATCGAACCAAGATAAAATTAACTAGTAAAAGCCTGTCCAATACTCTGCAATACCTGTCAAGTTCTGACAGGATTCAGTATTAGCTGAGACTGACCTTTACAGTGGTACATCTATAAACTAACTTGTTGAAAAAAATAAGATATTTTTAAAGCTTCCTACTGACTTTTTATTTTGCTTATTCCCTGCTGTGAATTCATTGAGTGGTCTTCCTATTTCATGCTGTTCAAGATACAAAAAAAAAAAAGCAAAGAAAAAAAAAGGTTTTGTGCTCTTTGCCATTGGATATCTGCTTATTGAAGTGTGTTATGATGCCTGCAATTACATTTGCACTGCTGTGGGTTGAGGGAGTCAATGGCAGGTAATTACTGTAATCGGCAGCAGTTCTGGCTGCTGTGGGACAGGCCCTGCTGGTACTGCCCAGTGCAGCCACACAGGAGGGCAGCTCCTCTCCTCGCCTCTCACCTTCACCGGGAGCATCATCCACTGCCCCGCTCTGCATCCCTGGAGATGTCCTGGGCAGCCGTGCTCTTTCTGAGAACACAGACCACTCTTTGGCCAATACATGAGAAGAAGGGTTTGGGTATTCCACCGAAGCCAACTCACCTGCTTAAAGTTATACTAAGTGCTTCGTTCAGTTAGACTCAGTAGTATATTCTTTTCACTCTCCAAGAGGCTGTTTTTCTTGTAGGATGCAGCCAGGTGTGTAGAGATCTGTGGTAACTCCTGTATTTCTGTGAGCAGAAATGCCTTTACATTTCATACAGGTTGGTGAGAACAGAGCATCCAAAGGTTTTATATCAGTGCGTACTCAGGACAAGGTGGGCCTCAGGCCTGAAAATGAGGAGAGAAGCAGCAAACTGAGAAAGAAATATTTTTCATTCTCATATCATTTGCAAAAAGAAATGAAAAACTAATCCTCTCTGGATCATCTATATTGTAAGATCTAAGGTATACAGGTTTACAAACAGCATTTAAGTAGCACTGTGGAAAAAAGCATCGTGAGAGCAGTAACATGCATCATCATGTAGAAGAGAGCTGGGCTAGAAAGATGTGCTACACATGGGGATGGTGCAGGTAGCTTGGAAATGGATGTTGCTTTCAGCACTCTTGGGAGCAGAGTGCTGGTGTGGGGGAGATCGGTGTCCTCTCTTCTCACCAGCTGCATGGTGGCACCAGGCTAGTCAACCCCAGGCTGGAGCCAGGATGAGGCACAAGCAAATGTTCCATTGTCCTCCTGCAGGCAGGCAGAGCATGCCCAGGAGGAATCACTGGGCTCAGACACCAATGCCCACCCTCCTGCCAGACATGTACGTGAGGCACCATGCCCGAGTGCCACTCTCTGATGCTTCACCATTGCCCTCTGCTCCTCAGAGAGTAAGGTTTAACCTACGCATTTCTCCTCATCCTTCCCCATAGCCCAGATCCTCCCAGGCATGTCATGTTCGGCACAAGGCACTTTGAGAATATAATTTTTGAGAGCCAGGCAGTTCTCCCTCCCTGCCATGCCCTGTTTGGTGGTGCATCATCTGTCACCAACAGCCTTCCCTGGCCGTGTGCTGTGTTGCCCCAGCACAGCCCCGTGCACATGAACATGCTCTGGTTCATGAGGACTCTACACCAAACATTAAAATAGATTAACTGTTACCTCAGATGACAAACACTTATCACCAAGGGACAATTTTGCAGAGGACAGGTAGGTATTGGTGACAGTAATATCTTCTAGCTCGGTGCTGAAGTGATCAGACTCTTTGATGACATTATAATTTAGGGCCACGCTGTAATTGGCTGGTTTCTTCTCCCGTTTCTGCTGGCAGTTGCAGAGTTTCCTGAAGGCTGCTCTGAATTTCTGGGACATGAGATTGTAAATTACAGGGTTGATGGCACTATTTAAATAAATACAGATTCTGCAAAATAGCAGGAACCAGTTTTCTTGGAAGGGGCTGGAGAGAAAAGAATTGACCACGACAAGCGTGCGGTAGGGCATCCATAGAAACGCAAACAGGACCACCACCACGGCCAACATCTTGGTAACCTGGGGGAATACAGAGAGAAGAGGGGCAGAAGGTTAGTACTAATCTTGGAAGGAACATTCCTACATCTCTAGGACCAAAACAAAACTATGGACAGACTCTTCAGCTGGGAATTCCTGATCAGTGTTTGATTCAGAAAGGTTTTCTACAGCAAGAAGGACAGAAAAAACCTTGGCTCCAGATTCTTCCTGATTTAGTCAAGTGACTCTTTACAGGTAACATCCGAGTAAGCCAATTGTTGTAGACCTTAGACTGCAACTTCTCAAGCTGGGAGGTATTGATTCAAATGGAAAAAAGGGGTCTAAAGTCTTTTTTTCCAACCACATTAGATCTCCCCCTTTAGACCAGTATAGTCTGTAGAGTAATTGAACCTGAAACCTATTTAGATTATCTGCTTTAACAGACACGCTAAAAGAATTTCCAAAAGCCAAAAATAATGAAAAAAAAAATTAGACTTATCCCTATTCCTCAAATCCTCAATATTTAATTAGATCTTCATTATTTAATGTGTACTCTGAAATGTCAATTGAAGTTTACTGAGACAGGAAAAAAGTGATTATGAATAAAACTCGATTATTATAAGAACTTTCATATATTGCATAAATCTGTTTTAAATGACATAAACTTTCATATATTGCATAAATCTGTTTTAAATAAAGAAAAAAACAATCTTTGGGGATAGCCAGGATAGCTGAAATGAAGTGAACAAGAAATAATTAAAAAATTAGGAAAAAAACCCCACTGTAAAAAGAGTTTTTCTCTTGTAAATAATTTCATTCCAGTATATATGGTATTCCCTAGTACCTACATTAAAGAAAGTTTGAAAGATATTAATAAACAAGGTAGAAAATGCAGTGATACGTGATAGTGGGGTAGTATGGTGGCACAGCCTCGTGTAAGTCAGGAGATGACTTGGTCAACTGTGTGTGAGCATGAACTGGAAAGCACTGGCACTGATTTTGGTGAGCTACAGCTGCTTCTTTTGATTGTGTTTTTTTTTTTTACTATTTGCCTTTCTTCTTGACATAAAACTGTTGTTGCCTATTGACAGATTAGTTTAAGGAACTTCTTTTTACCTTTGCTTCATTCCTTCTTTCTGGGTACCTGAAATTATACTTCAATGAAACAGCAACTCCTGTAACTACAGGATACATTCTTGGCTGTATAGGTTATAATTTCATTGCTTGCAGAAAGGATAGATGTGGATTGAGAAGAGTTTTAATTGTGTCTAGGGGCACAGACAGAGAACTCCACTAAAATCACTTATATATACATGCTAGTTTTAGGTGCGTTTTTGAGTTTGAAGTTATAAGAGTATATAATTCTCTTGTCTTCTGATCAGATAGCTTGTTACATAGAAAGCCTGCAATGTCACTGCCTAAGGGATGTATGTTCTTCTAGATATCTAGAAAGACACATACACATGCAACCCAATTTGATGTTTTTGTTACAGATATTATGATAAAGAATGGGATGAAGAGCAAAGTTATTCTACAAATTGATATATCTTTATCTATCTTTAAATGTACATGTTCAAAAGCTACAATTTTATCCTATAATTCTCCTCCCTTCACCCTGTAGGAGTAAAAAATGAGACTGGGAAACATTACCTCATTTTTGTCTCATGACTGATACATTTCCTTATGACTTCTAAACTGTTTTTCTTGTTTGCTGTGCACAATCACCGCAATAGAGCAAAATGCAAATGTGAATGTCTCCAGTAGCTAAAAGGATGGTTTTTCCTTATCTCCGAACCACTTCTAAAAGGACCAGTCCTGTGAGCATGGCTGCAAAGAGCGAGGTGACCCAGTGCTGGCCCGCTCTGGCTGAGGAAGACTCAGGACTCCTCAGATGCTGCCTCCCCTCCCTCCAGGCAAGCTCCAGCCTGTGCCTCCAAACTGAACAAATCCATTCAACTGAGAATAATCATTCATCATGGAAAATAATCCACATTTAGAGGAAGAAAGTAACCATTTGTGGATCTTGGATTAAGAATGGGACTGAGCCCAGTTTACAGAGCCCAGGCATTCAGAGGGTGAGTGGTTAATAGTCTCCACAGGCATCGAAGTACTTTGCTACCAGAAGCTCAGCAGGGGACTCTGTCATCATACGTACTGATCATTGGCCATTTACATTGCTTCTGAGCATGTCTTTAACGAACAATTGCTCAGAGAGTTACAATGGTGCAGCTGTCAGCTTGAATCCTGGGTTGAACTAGAAGTAAATTGATCTTACTGTCAGGAAGGGGATATTTTAGAGTCACACAATTAATACTTTACAGCAATAAAAAAACTGTTGTTACTCAAGTGACTGCATCCTATATGCCTCAAATACATATGTATGTGGTGTGCAAACTATTAGCTGAACTTATGTATACTGGCAGCTTGATGTGCACTTTCCTTCTGTCTAACACCTCTAGCTTGTACTGCTGCCATGTTCAGTTTATGGAGGCTGTGATTTGACAATACATTGGAACAGGCTTTTAGCACCAGATAAAAAATATCACAGTCACAGCACAAAGTGTCCTGAGCTGAGATCAGTTCAGCCTGAATGTGTTTAAAAATGCCAGGAGGTTCACTTTGCACTGCTAGGCTTTATGCCAGGTAAGACATTGTTTTGCAGGGCTCAGACTCCATGATGTCCTGGTCTTGACATAAACTGAAGCCAAAGAAACCTGTGACTGCCTCTAAAAAAGCAATCCTGTTCTCACCTCTCTCCTTGTGCTGGCCCCAAAGATGAGGGTGTGGGTAAGACTGCCGGTCCAATTGAAAACGAAGCACTTCTCTGTAGAGCTGGTTTTCAGTTGGCTCAGGTCAATGATCCAACTCCCATACCCATACGCTGCCACAGAGCCTACAGTCATGGCAAGAGAAGAGGCAGAAGCATGTGGCCTTGGATGGCACTTCTTTGGTGGCACCTCTTGGTGATTCAGTCAGCATAGGACAATGAGGAGAATTCACCATATTTTTAAACTCGCTGCAGCACACACCCTTCCAAAGCTGCCAAAAATCACAAACCTGGCAGAAATTCAGTTGCCTGATCCACCTGACCAGTTGTGGTTGTGTCGCTGAGACCCACTGTGAGGCCCTGAGTTCAGATAGTTACTTGCTCATGTGTTAATCCTCCTTAAACTAGCTCTAGAGGCAGTGGCTTTTCATGACCATCTACCTCAGGGCATGAGCTTAGTGCAAATGCCAGCAGCTCCTAGAAGGTGCTCTGGCACCACTCAATTTGTCCCCAGCATGGCCAGTGGGCTTGTCACCCCAGTGCAGGCTGAGGCACCCCTCAGGGCTTCTGACCCAAAGATGCAACCATGCCTTGGACTTTTTTTGCACCTGAATTTGCCTTTGTAGATGAAGCCAGCTTCTAAATACATGATTTAGGCCAAAGCTGCTTTCGTATCCACACCGAAAGTCTTCATTGGGATGGATGGGGCTACACAGAAATAGCTTAGAGGAAAGTTTGGTGTACTTTGCTTAAGTAAACTGCCATACTAATTTTTCAGATCACTTGATACGAAATATAAATAAATATATTTGGGGGGGCTAATTATTTGACATCAGTGGAGTGCTAGGACGACAAACTACTTTAAGAACCTGCTTTTTATTACCTGTAACCATACACCAAAACTCCCTGGAAGCAGAGGCACCAGCATCCCATTCATTGCTCATGTGAAGGCAAACATACACCGATTGCTCTTTTCTTGTGGATGCGTGCTGCATATCCTATACTAAGAGTACAAATTATTCTTAGTTAAGGAGATTGAAAACATGATTAAAAGGCTTTGAGCAAATCCATTTTGGTCCAAATTTCAAGTGTGCTTTGAATGATAATGAAGTGCTTGAGATTTAATGTGTTCCTGGCTGCATGCAACCAATCTTCAAGCTCTATCTTCTGGTTTCAGAGAATGTTCCGAAAAATATTTAAAATGTTTTTTACTAAACAGATTCCCAATATTTTAATTTTGAACTAGTATTGTCCTTTTCCTTCCTGCTCCAAAGTCTTGTCATTCTAAGGAAGTGCTTTTATGAGATATTTTCATTACCATGGTACTCACAGTTTGGTAGTTGCTTCCTTCTCCTTTGAACACTAATCTTTCTTACCTTGATAGGTAAATGTAATAGTCATACTTAATAAGTTACTGTGCCATAGAGTCACTCTGGTGTTTTAAAGGCATGTAATATAACTTTGTTTCTTGTGCTTGCTGGTTTTCATTGCAATGCTCAGAGATTGCATATGTCAGTCCATGATTTTGTAATCCAAAAGAAGTTGTACAATGAGGAGGAGGATTAAATAAATAAAAGGATTAACGTCTTGATATAATAACACCACAAGTGAAACCAAGCGATATGACTGAGGATTTCATGTAAGCCATACAAAACTTATCTTGCATTGCAAGCTGGAATCTGTGCTTGCTCTGCTGTGAGAGAACAGAGGGGTTTCTCGGGGGGTCAGATCACCACATACTGCATCAATGTATAAGAAAGGGCTTTTCCTAGAGGGTAAGCTACCTGTTTTAACCTACCACGGAGAGACCTTAGATTATTTGATTGAATTAAGCAACTAAATTTGTGAGAAACGCATAAAGTGAGTGGGATCCCATCTCAAGTATAAGCAAACACATTTGCTATCTGAGGCTGTATTTATTTTCCACAGTCCCCTTGATACCTGAGGAAACTAGGAATTCCTTTAGGGAAAGTATGAAATCTACCTGAAAGTATGTAATCCAGTGTTGATATTACAGATGGGCAAGGAAAAAATTTGGGATCTGTTGGCTGAGGTAGGTGGGATAAAATGGAAGTGTGGGAGAGATCAACACAGCCAGAACAAGGACCTGATCTGGAGGACCAGACAGGTGAGGAGCATATGGTAAAGAGAACAAAAAGCACACAGCTCAGCTTGTGATTCCATGAGCATATCAGCCAGACAATGTATGGCTCTTAGCTGCTACAAAAAGGGGACTAGGGTGCTTCCTTGTCTTCCCATCTGCTTCCCTTGGCCTCTTGCTCTTTTAAAAGGTAATGAGCTGCTTGCCAAGGTAGCTCACAGAACAGGCACTCTTAGAAAAAGGATTCCATTTTCCCTATATTTTCAAAGTTTTTCTGTGAGACAGGCAAATCCCTTTTCTGTCCTTCAGTCTTAAGTTCTCTCATGTTCTTCTGCCTTCCTGCAATTCCTGGGTCTTCAGGACATTTTCTTGCTTCTGAGCAGAACAAAATGATTCAGATCTTCAGAAGAAAAAGCATTAATGTTTTAGAAATGCTGATAGACCCTAATACCTGTACTACTAGGAAAAAGGAAGCACTGTTAGCAAAATTAAGCACTCACAAAAAAAAAAAAAAGGCAGAAACAGCTGCTTTTCTCCCTCATATTACACACAGTAAAAAAACATTTAATGTTGGTTGGTGTAACTTGTTAGTGAACTTGTTAGTTTTATTGTGAAATCTGCTCTGAATACTTTGAAGAACACATTTTCTATTCATGAAGTGAAACCTTTCTTTCCCTCTTGTCTTTTTAATAGAAGACTTGGGAATAGAATGCCTAAAATGGACAAAAGAGGAAACTGTGATCAACCTTCAGCTTTTACCATCACAGGTACACATCTGCACTGAATTCGCTGTCCTAAACAGCAACTATAAAAGTAGTGGCTAAACCTTCCCAAGTCCAAATAGGAACCATTATTTCTTTCATTTCTGCAAGCAAAGACAGTTTAGAAGTAAATGGAATTGTGGTGGTGGTGTATATGAAAAAGCAAAGAATAAGAAGTGTTGAGATTTATTTTGATACTTATGGTACTTTATGGTGTAAAGATACAGAAAGGAAGACTATGAGTAAAGACTACAGAACTATTAGCTTGAGTTTCAGGCATGTGTAAAGTTGAAGTTGTAATGCATGTGAATATAAGCTGGACGTGAACTTCTGCTTGGTAGAGGCAATGAGCTGATTATATTGAATTTGGTTTGTCTTTGGGTTTTTTAGTAATGGACAATCTGGTCAAATCTTTGGTACAAGCTCTTATATTTTTTCCACCTTGAATTTATGCACACACATTACTATTTATGTGCGATAAATGCCCGTAACTACAGCTAATGTTTGCTCAATTGCTATTCATTTCGATTAGGATACAGTCAGCAAATGTATTTCCTGGAAGACTTAACAATATGAATGGCTTGCAAGTACCAATAACAGGCCATTTTGGAATAGCAAAGACCTGAATTGGTAGGTTAATGTAATCATAAGCATGCCTGAAAAATAAGAGATCTAACTTGCGTCTGCCTTTGCAACTGCAATGAAGAAACTAAAACAAAGTGGCAGAAGAACAGTTCCCTAGCAGTCTAACAAGCTAGATATCTTCAGCCTACCACAGCACTACTGAAAGCGGTACTCCCACTGGGGTTGGACTGGATGATCTCCAGAGGTGTCTGCCAGCCTCTGTGAAATTATAACAAAGTACTGGAGGGAAATTTCTTTAATCTAAGGTCCTGAGGGATCTGGGTCAAAGTCCGTTGCTGGGTCATATTCCTTTGGCTCATGTTCAGTCTTTCTTCCCACTACATGCAGTTTTTACCCTAGTTCCATGACAATGATTACAGTTTCCCAGTGCTTCATGAGGTCCAGGATTCCTTACACATTCAAATCACATGTTTAATTGGACAGCTCCAAATTCATAGTCTGTAGTTTCTGGTGAGTGAATAGAAATCACCTTCACTCCCTCGGGACCTGTGATCAAATGTCCAGATGATCATATAGTTGTAAAATAAAACTTAACATCAAAGTAACATTGAAGTTCCTTCTTTGAATCAGGTAAATGGGACTTTGAACTGTCTAGCCTTAAGAGAGTCTTTGTCATGATATCCTTCAGCTTTCCTCTGTTAAGCTTTGAAGTTTCAGCTACTGTGACCTGGGTTCAACTGAAGGGTGCTGGAAAATTTTGCTTTCTCACCTTCCCTCCTGTTTAACTTGAGGAAATGTGTACACCAGGACTGTTTCACTCTCTTTTCTCAGGTTCAAATTGTGCAAATCACTCAGCAGAAATACTCTATAGTTTCTCTGTGGCCAAAGAGGTCTCACCTTACTCTTAGTCACCTTTTCATTTTCTCCTAATCTGTTGCAAAAAACATTATGCCACTGTTTATCACTAAGACCCCCTATTGGCAGTCAGATGCTTTCCCATGGTATTTTTCAGCTATATACGAATTTCAGTCTAGCAAAGTTATTTTCTTTGCAAAACATAGCTGAAAGCCCATTCAATGCAGTCATCACCAGCTCCATCAGACCTAATGGGTGTTTAAGATTTTTCTTTAAGTCACAAACTAAACACAGGCTTGAAGGTTTACCTGCATGTTTCAATACTAAAAACAAGTGTAACACCAGTTGATTCCTCAGGGACTACCACCACATAGCCTTGAGCACACACTGATTCCTCTGAAAATGGAGCATACCAACATCTCGCCTCCTTCTGGCAAAGATCTTCTCTCAGGAGAAAGTCAGGTGTTGCCTACTGACTTGTAGAGGCTGATTAAAAGCTCTGCAAAGGCAATATGTGACTCCTACTGCCTTCCATAAAGAGTGGATCAGCTGGATTTAGCTTCCAGAATGAAGGGGTTTATGTTCCTTCTCGAACACTGGGAGTCTGATGGAAAATATGGAGTGAATTGGAAATGTACTCCGATGTACAAAGGAGTGCCTGACTGTCAAATAAAATTACTTTTTTTTTTTTAAAACCTTTAAAATACGACTATCGCACCCTGCTGTCCAGTACAGTTCTGTAAAACAGAATAAATATTGCACAAGTGGGATTGATTTAGCTCTTCAGAAGTGGATGCAAGAATGGAGTTTGACACATCCTATGAGTGCACATTGGTGCTCCTTTCCTTGGCAGAACTTTAGTTTGCAGTGTAAACAACTCATAATTTTAGTAGTTGTCCAATATCAGTGGTAACAGATGTTGTTCAGTGAAACAAAAATGTGTTGGAAACGAGATATTTTATGGGAAAAGAAAGCTTATTTTGTGCCTTTCCCCCTCTTTCAACATTTTTAAAAAAAAAAGACTGATTTTCTATACCTGTTGTTTTTGCTTGTCTTCCCTGTTCAGTTTTGTCTTGCAGTGCTTTGAATGAAAACTTCCAGGGGCCCTGAAAAGAACTTTGAAGGTTTTGCCCATTGATGGTTCTTGCTATAGGGTGATTGATTCTTTAGTAAGAAGATTTTGTTCCTGTTAGCTTTCCAAACATTGGAATGAAATAAGTATTTCCTAGAACTAATGTAGTTCAGTGACTTTTAAATGATATGGGTGGGAGGGTGAAGGCAGGGTATGGAACAAGTAAGCAGAGGACCACTTTCTACCTGGAAGAGCTGATTTTTGTTCATTGGAGATGTAAGATAGCCTCACTCTGAGCTCATCCCTAGACAGCTCTCATGAAAAATATGTTCAGATAGGCTTGACTCACCATTCTAATATAAATTCCAGGCCTTCTTTCTAAATCGTAGAATGATCTAAATTGCTGTTCTGTTTTGAAAGCAAAACAGAAGTCCTCTGACCACCTGACCACTTTCTTTCCCTTCAGTGCTGGCATTATGTCTGTTTACATCAGAGACTGAAAATATCTGTTCTAACAGAACTGAACATGGTCCATCTATTCTCCTTCAGCAGTAGACACTTCCCTCCCTCCTGTTTATTTCACTGCTGACCTTCCCACCCCCCTTTGCCTCAGCTCAGGTATCTGACCCGCACAGCTGTGAAGAAATGGATATCTTACTCTATATTTACTGAGAACAGAGCTATTCTAGATGCCATATCAGGGTTGTTCCTTTCTTGCCT
>NW_009259600.1:8919582-8941856 GCF_000687185.1 Egretta garzetta | reverse complement strand
AATATGAGGAAGCATCCTTGGTGTTGAATCCAGGATGGTTTTCAAGTTGCTCTTTATATTCTCAGTCCATCAGCTTCTAATTCTGGGCTAACTCTCATACCAGAAACCTAAATGATTTATTGCTATTTTTGAAGAAAACAATTGAAATTGCAAAACTGTATGACTCACAATAGAAAGTATTGACTGTATACAGAAGGCTAATTCTTGTAAGCTGATATAGAAAGACAAAGCTGACAGTACAGATAATGTTAACACAGTAATACAGGTGAAAAAAAAAAGGTCTAAAAACCAACAAGGCAATGGAATCTATTTCAGCCGTGAGTTGGAAACAGCTTCAATCAGTGCTCTTCAACTCAAACACAGACACTGTCTGCCAAGGTAGGGGACAAAAGACTCCCTTACCCAGGTAAAAAACAAGTTTTGACTATTTTTAACAAAGGAAGACTTTCAAAACTGATAATGAGAAGTCCCAAGAAAATTAAAGACATTAGTATGACCTGGCAGTTTAGGTCAAACTAAATCCAGATTAGTCAAGCAAACCAGGCTGGACTAAGTGCATAAATCAATTCACATACTGCCATGTTGTATTAATCATTGTCAAAAATGGTTATGAAATTCCTCAGTTAAACCTTCATGAAGGTTGAGGAAACCTATCTAACTTACTGATTCATTCTGGTATATTATATAAATGTGAGCTCATAATAGGTTAATTATAATAATAATTAATCATAACCACTCAACGGAACAGTACTGAATGCCTGTGTCCAGATTTTGACAGTGGGGAGGTTGCAGGGTTGGCCTCTCTGAGAAGGTCAGGGCTGCCCTGTGCCAGACATAAACGGTTCCATTCAGGTCCAGTGGACTGACCACAGGACACAACTGAGCCCATCAGCCAAGCTGGTGGCACCTCTGTGAAAACGTATTTAGGAAATGGCAAAAATGCTAGGAAAAGAGAGGGAGAGAGAGGAGAAGGGAACAAAAGAGTGAGAAACAGCAGAGAGAACACCAAAGTCAGAGGAGGAGGAGGCAATCCTTGGTGAAGTACCACCTGAAGGGACTGCAGCCCATGGAGGATCCTCACTGAAACAGAGGAAAAGAGTGAAAAGGAAGGAGTACCAGAGAGAAACCTCTGCAACCTGATCGCAACTCTCCCCCATCCCACACCGCTGGTGGCATCACATAAGGGACTGAGTGTAACTTGTGGCTACAACAAGGGGCAATAAATTAGCAATAAATTAAGTTAATTTTCTCCAAGGCAAGTCTGTATTGCCCATGACAGTAACCGATAAGTTATCTTCCTGTCCTTATCTTGACCCATCCGCCTTCTCACTCCTGTTCTTCCCCTGTTCTGTGGGGAGGAGTGAGCAAGCAGCTGGGTGGGTGTTTGGTTGCCAGCCCACCACAGGAGCATGCACAAATCTAATTTTGTAGAAATGTTTTTGGATAAATCTGAAAACTGCCACAGAAGTAGGAAGTGCACAACACATTTTCAGTCACTTTTTCTACAGATCACATGCTGGAAATTGCTCCATCACTGTAGTGCAGGTGCAGTTCCGAGAAGGCATATAGACAGTTTACATGACAGCAGAACTCATTATGAGGCCAAACTACATTGTCAGCTCTACACGTCTTTGCCAGAGCAACAAGAAATTTTCACTTGTGTGTCTTGTTGAAATTTTAGAACAGAACTTTTTGAATATGGACTTGTGTTTTCCCATTTTACACCACTGGCTATATTTTGTGTGCTGCTATTATAGAAAAAATATTACTAATAGTCATAGAATCATAGAAAGTTTGGGGTTGGAAGGGACCTTTAGAGGTCATCTAGTCCAACCCCCCTGCCGTGAGCAGGGACACCGCTAACTAGATCAGGTTGCTCAGAGCCCCATCCAGCCTGGTCTTGAATGTTTCCAGGGATGGGGCCTCCACTACCTCTCTGGGCAACCTGTTCCAGTATTTCACCACCCTCATTGTAAAGAATTTCTTCCTTATATCCAGTCTAAATCTGCCCTGGTTTACTTTAAAACCATTACCCCTTGTCCTGACACAGCTGGCCCTACTAAAAAGATTGTCCCCGTCTTTCCTATAGGCCCCCTTTAGGTACTGAAAGGCCGTAATCAGGTCTCCCCGCAGCCTTCTCTTCTCCAGGCTGAACAAGCCCACCTCCCTCAGCCTGTCCTCATAGGAGAGGTGCTCCAGCCCTGGGATCATTTTTGTAGCCCTCCTCTGGCCCACTCCAACAGTTCCATGTCCTTCTTGTGCTGAGGGCTCCAGAGCTGGACGCAGGGCTCCAGGTGAGGTCTCACCAGAGCAGAGTAGAGGGGCAGAATCCCCTCCCTCGACCTGCTGGCCATGCTTCTCCTGATGCAGCCCAGAGTACGGTTGGCCTTCTGGGCTGCCAGCGCACATTGCCGGCTCATATCCAGCTTTTTATCTGTCAGTACCCCCAAGTCCCTCTTGGCAGTGCTGCTCTCAATCCTTTCTTCCCCCAGCCTGTGTTGATACCAGGGGGATAATAATGCCACACTATCCTTGCTTTATTTCCTATGCTGTACTATATGTAAAAATTCTATCTTTACTCATAATGATGCTACTTTAAACAGTCAGGTTACTTAGGCTTTTAGAAAAAGTCTTGCTGTCTTTACAAGACATAAAAGACATCACATTATAATCCTCAATTTTTGATTTCATAATATAACAGTATCCACATTCAGCAATGTGGATAATGTAAAAGATTTGTCAGTTTTCAAGTGATGCTAAGGACATGTAATCAAGCATGCATACTAAAGTGATATTTGGAACTTGAAAAGCAGATTATCTTCTTCTTCTACTAATTAATGGACAAAGAAAAACAAAACTGAACATTTCTAATCTGACTATTAACTACAGTTGGAGACACATAATTAAATATAACCTAGCCCACATGTTTCAGCTGTGCATTTCAAAGCATGGTTCTAGTGCTCTGCGAGCGCTTGGTGCTCTGGCAGGCAGCTCAGTTAACTTTTGAGGTCGGTGCCACCTCTGTAATAAGGGAAAATGGTCCCTCTCATTAAACAGTAGCAATCTACATAAAACAAGAAGAGTAAAAATTTCAACCTGTCACCCAAGGGGGGCACTCAGCTTGTTTGAAAAGGTGCACACCTCGGCTTTGCTGCCTGAGGGAACTGCACAGTGCAGGGGGGCAGAAGCGTCCCACTTGGCAGAGTGACCCCCCTGGGCACCTTGCAGAGGCTGCCGGGGGCTCTAAGCCAAGTCACGCAGCGCAGAGCGTCGCTTCCCCACGCTCACATCAAGCTGCCGGACCCAACCGGAGCCTGCTCCCGAGAGCCAGCTGCGAAGGGATGCAGCCTGCATTGCTCAGCGCTGCACCCGGCCGTGCTACCTGCTCTGCATGCTGTGTGAGTATGAGGCAGCACGGCTTATGGCAAACAGCCACAAATTAATCTACAGGCTATATTCTACCTGTATAATTACACATCGCAGCATACGTCTTTAACAATATAAAAAGAAGCTAGTCAAACCTGTGCCTCAGTTTTGAGACATCAATACACAAAAATATTTTATGAGAAACAGAATAACGAAGATACTTAGCATTTACAAAGCACTTTTATACACAGATTTGCTTAAGCAGACTTTTCACAAGAGAGTTAGAAACGGGAAAAGTAACGACTGTGTTTGCAGAGTGACACAGAGCCTTGGCTGGGGCAAAACCTCAAGTCTCCCAAACTCCCAGGCTAGTTCCTTCTCTCCAGATCTCAAAAGTAACTCAAGAGTCACTTTGTATACTTGGCAGGATTATTAACAGGCTGTAATATAAAGAAACTATAGTTAAAAATGCTTCACTCTTTATTGACACTTCCTAATCGTTTTTTGATATAGGAAAAAAATACTATTTGTTTTTCAGTCCTTGCAGTAGGTAATAATGAATAGGCAAGAAAAAAACCCCATATTTATACATATGTGTATACACATCACAAAATTTCAGCATGACTTCTTAGCAAAAAGGGAGAATATATTTTACCCCCTTCCATAGGTTTAGATTAGTGATATCTAAAACAAGTGGGTTTTAGATTTCAGAAAGCCATTTCAAACTGCTGTTCCTACCTGCCTTCGAGAAGCAATAGTGCTATTGAAACTCCTGTTAGTCATCTTGGAATTCACGGGCTTGCTCTGGTGAGTCACATCACTCCTCCATGTCTTAGAGTTTTCTTTTGGGTCCGAAGGGATGGGGTTCAGGAACAGTATTCTAGCAATCAGGCCATAGAGGACAGTTGCCAATACCATTGGCAAGACATAAAATATACCAAAGTCCATCATGTAGATAGGAGAGTAATAGCTCCTGGACACCTTGTAGCCACAGGACACAACAGTAGTGTCTTTGTAGACTACTGTATTAAGGTCTAGCAAGAAAAACCAGAGCATACAGTATATGGAGGTGAAAGCCCAGACAAAAATAATGATCTTTTTGGCTCTTGAAAAAGTGCATAGGAATTGAGCTTTGATTGGGTGGCAGATGGCTATGTATCTCTCAATGGTGAAGGCAGTGATGGAAAAAGAAGAAGCATTGATCCCTAGGTACTGGAGATAAGTGATGCAGAGACATCCCACATAGCCATACACCCAGGATCTATAGAGGCTTTCTGTGATATTGGGTAGTCCTGCAGCCACAAGCACCATGAGATCTGCCACGGCCAGACTCACCAGATAGCAGTTAGTGGGAGTTCTCATGTGTTTGGTTCTGAGGACCACCAAAACCACCATGATGTTGCCCACGATGCCCAATCCACAGATGAGGAGGACCAAGAGGATGGTAACCACTTGGTATTCGGGTGTAACAACCTCCTGGCTTGATAGTGGGAGCCCAGTTTGGTTCTGCTCATCTCCTGTGCCATTCTCCATCTTCACCAGCCCACTGCTCCTTCTGCCCAGCACTCAGCCTCAGCATATGTTCTCCATGGTCCCCTGCAAAAGGGTGAGTGGAGCAGAGCGTGGGTGAGCCGTAGCCCCAGAGCACGTTCTCCATGTAGTCACAGTCCCATTCCTGTGCTGTCTTCCACTCACCTGAAAGCACCTGGACTTTCAGTCTTTTTAAATTCAATTATCAGCCAGGTTAATCCCTCTAAGACTCCAGCTCATTCACACAGGTTAAAAGTCTGTTTTCTCATAGCCCATCTGAGGCATGCATGAAAACACAGCGTGTGGAGAGCTTCTCCCCCTGCAGAGGAGGAGGCAGCGGCAGGGAAAGCAGAGCCCTCCTGCACTGCCAGCTGGCTAAAGCAGTGCATGGGACTGAGCGGATCCAGTCCAGGCAGACTTCAGCATCACCACTTTCCAGGAGGAGCCACGACGTACTGAGGGTGGAGACAGCAGTGGGAGGTGAGAGGGATTTGTAAAGCCCCACAGGTTTTCTACTTCTCGCTGCTTTCTCTCTCTGCTCTCAGGTGGCTATCTCCTGTATCGATCATATTGATTCACCCTGGCAAGCAAAGGGGAGGTTGACTGGCAACAAAACCACAACAATTTCTAAAATTCTGACTTCCCCTGTATCCCTGCCCCTGTGACAGTGACAGTAATTTACACTTGCCTCCTGCTTTGCAGGGAGCTGCAAGAGTCCCTTCAGAGCTGACAGGAAGAAACGTACCCCGACTTCTGAAACCAGCAGGAAAAATTGGGTTTCTCTACTTTACTTTACAGACAATTCTCTTCAAAACCTCTATTGCTATTGCTTTCATCACTCCTGAGCCTTTTCAGCTCTTTTCTGGATTGTAGCACAGCAACAATAAAACCATCAGAGAACAAATTGCTTCTTAATGAGATCAGTCACACACACACGCGCACACACACAGAGGGTTACTAATCCACCACCGTCTCCTCTGCTTCAATAAACGCCTCCTTGTTCAGTCAGGTTGTGTAGAACCACAGACAATCCAAAAACTGGTAGAAATAACTTCTTTGAGATGTGCTGATAAAAGAGCTACGGATGCAGCAGCTCAGGAGCCCAGCTGCCCCTGGAGATGGATGCGGAGCTTTACTGTCTCACCTTCTGCCAATTTTAATACCTCCGTAGGAGAAACCATAGCAAACCCTTCTGCAGGGCTCTGTGAAAGAGCCCTTGTCAACTCCTCCATCGCAGTGTTTCAACCATTGTTTGTCCTTACACTATTGTGTTAAAAGGTTGGAGATTAAATCTGCCTTAAAAATCCCCTTTTTTCTCCATTCAGGGCAACTGTTTTTTTCCTTTGCTCAGGAAGGGTTAAAAAAAATGGGGAAAAGCAACTTGGATTTCAAACATTTTAGTGTTGAGAGAGAGGGATTAGCATAGGCACATGGTGTAATACTTGCAAAACTAGGATTTTAAAGAGACTGAAACAACAGGTGGTGACAAAAAGAGGATGCCACCTGAACCAGGGCTGGAAATTAGACTCAAACAATTTCAGAGATCTGAAGCCACTCAGTTAAATTTTCCAGCCTTTTTTTCCATTTGCCTGTTCACAATTCGGTTGTGTTCAGATGCTTTTCATCTGTAGAACCCAAAGTACTTAACAAAGTAAAGCAAATATAATTATTTGTATTTAACAGATGAAGAAACAGGTGAAAAGAATCAGATTCATTGCCAGTGGCCTAGCAGTGACTTGTGGGAAAATTCAGGTTACTGGTTACTTGACCAATGCTTTATCCACAGAACCGTATCATGGATCTTACTGAGACCTGCTCCATACGACCTGCTCCATGTGATCTGCAGATCCCGTTATTCTGGACACAGCTGAAAAAGGAAGAAGGCCAGCAGCAGTGTGACACCAGGGTGTCAGAAAAAGGATTCCTCCCAGACTCCTTCGCACTCCACAACATTTTATCCTTCAAACTGGACAGATTCCCCATTAGCAATCTATGCTTTTAAAACGATGGGGCTTTAATGGGTGTAGCCCAAGCTGCTCAACCACATAGCATAAAACACACCGGGAGAGAGCCCAGGAGTGAACTAGCACAGATTCAGTGTCAGTAACCAGGGACTCAACAGGGATCAAACCCAGCAGGGGATTGAACCAGAGTTCAAACCAGGAAACCGAGTTGGTTGACAGCCTATACAAATCCCTTAAACCTCAGTGACTTCAGCTGAATCGGAAGGTTTCGGCACCTCCATGGACTGATTTCTTTTTCATTCGTGACTAATGCCTTTCTGCCATACCGTCCCATCATAAGTCTTGTTCCACATGTTTCCATGTATTCTGTTAGCATACATAGGCGATGTGGATGGCCTGAGTTGGGGCTGAGGAACTGAAACTGAAGAACACGGATGTCTGAGAGTATGTAAGTGTTTGCAGTGCCAGAAGTAATGGCTGAGGACATGGGGGACAGAGAAGCTGGAGATTATTTAAAAGCCCACATGACTTTGAAGTGAATCTGAGATGTCTGGAAGATGTGCAAGAAATGTATCATCTGATGCTTGTCTCATTCTTCTGCATCTGCTACTGGTCTGCATCAGAGATGGGATAGAGCATTTTGTCTCAGCCAGTAGTTCACTTTTTATGGCTTTTTGCCAAGTGTTGCATTCTGGTAAAGAAAAGTGTGTAGCGTTGTCACTGTATGGCTATAGGGAAGTTTATCCACAGAAGGCATTCAGAGGATTTTGATAGTATTGATTAACATTCTCTATGGAGCATTTCCCTTTTCCTTCCATACAGTACTTCCCCAACCTACAATGTTTCTGTAAAATCTGCAATAATTGTAGAAGGAATTTCTAGACTGTAAATATGAGGACAGGCTGAGACAGTTGGAGTTGTTCAGCCTGGAGAAGGCTGCGGGAAGACCGGATTACGGCCTCTCAGTACCTAAAGGGGGCCTATAGGAAAGATGGGGAAAATCTTTTTAGTAGGGCCAGCTGTGACAGGACAAGGGGTAATGGTTTTAAACTGAAGCAGGGTAGGTTTAGACTGGATATAAGGAAGAAATTCTTTACAATGAGGGTGGTGAAACACTGGAAAGGGTTACCCAGAGGGGTGGTGGAGGCCCCATCCCTGGAAACATTCAAGGCCAGGCTGGATGGGGCTCTGAGCAACCTGATCGAGTTAGCGGTGTCCCTGCTCACTGCAGGGGGTTGGGCTAGATGACCTCTAGGGGTCCCTTCCAACCCAAAACATTCTATGATTCTATGATTCTAAATATATGTTCTATGTAATTAAAGCACCTGGAGTTGTGGATTTGGCATAAACATAATGTGATGCACATTACCTGATACATTCAAACTACCCTTTTAACATGACCATCAGTCAGAGATCACATACTGAATGTGGGAATCAGTAAAAGATCAGGTTTTTCTCGCAGTTAATGTTGTGTTAATGCAACCAACAAAATACAGTGGCTAGTTTCAAAAGCAGTTCAGCATTAATACATGCAAACCCAGCAGCTGTGCTAGAGAAATTTTGAGAGCAGATGGACCAGAGATCACTGTGAAACTTTTACTGTGTATCTGTTGCTCCATTTTATACGCATACCTGTTGGTCCAGGCATCAGTTGACATTACATGTACAAATGAGTACAGATGCAGTTAGCAAGTCCACAACAATAGGTGGAAAAACAAGCCCCTGAGATTTGCTGACTTTTGCTAATATATTTCTGTTGGTACAACCATTTGGGCAGGAGGGAGAGGGGGACGCATCGTGTTGATACACCCTGTGCTGTATTCGCCAACAATATTCTTGTCCAAATTTTTTCCCATTTGTCTTAATTAAAACGTGTCTGTGCTCACTTGAGGCACAACAAACCCATAACAAACCGTCTCATAACGTTAAGCACACGCTGAGATGGAACAACAAATCACTGTAAACACTTTACCCCACTAGCTATAATTTATTCTTAATTCTGTTTCGCTAACTCAGATCACTTCCCCAGCTGGCTTTTTCTGTTCTGAAAAAGAGCTCTGCAAAAATGGCAATTTCGTACTCTTATTACCTGTCTGTACTCAGGGTTCATAAAAAATCATAAGTAATTTGGAGTCTTTACTCTGTGTGCACCTCCGAGGGAGCACCGAGCTCTTACTGCTGTCCAAATGTCTCCAAGGCTGCAGTTTGTAGGGAACTAAAGTCACCACCGGTGATGTAACGTCAGTACCGTCCAAAGGCTGGCTTTTGAGGTGGGTAACTAGCTACTGGCACAGTCAACTCCAAGTGTGTTTCGGATTGACACTTAGCATGGTTAAATATTGTAGTAACTGTGGTCAACTAGAATTTATTCTCCTACACCTGCCACACCATGTAGCTGTGTTTTTGTGCTAATGTAGTGAACCTGTGGCAAAGTGCCTGGTTTGTGGGACGAATCTGCACCTGGAAAAAAGCCTTTTATGAGTAAAGATTGTGAGGGGACCAAACACATTTTCTGTGAGATAAATCTCATCACCGAAGGCAGTGATTCTTCTTTCTAAGAAATTTTTTGCTGCCTGTCACCAAAGAATACCTCCACTGAGGTACTGCTAAAAACCTGAGTAAGTTTTCCGAAAGTGCCTAAGTGATTTAGGGCTTATGATGACTTGGGGATTCCTACATGTATCTGACAAATTCTATTTGATTTAAGGGCTTTTAACGTGTATGAGAGTGCAAATCCTGTTTCACAGGTGAGGGAGTTTGCATCATCTTTGTTTTCTTTTAATCTTCGTGTTGGAGTGGTGTTGGCTTTTAGCTTAAGGCAAGTAATATGGAATTTTATCTTATTTTTTCTGAAAAAACAGTGGCCAAAAAAAGTAAGAAAAATTTATTTAAGCAATCATTTACCTCACATGGGAAATCTGCTTTGTCTATTGCCTATCAACGAGGTCACTGGATACCGTAGTCTGCTGAGAAAGATCTGGGATCATGTGACAAAGGAGACTGAAAGGACTTCGAAGAGGTCTACTCTTTTCCTCACTAATTTCTATCAAGTCAGGCAGAGAGAAACTGTTACAAGGACCTGATGAAGCAGAAGGAGCTTTTCCAGAAAAAAATCAGAGATCGCACAAAAGAATGGGTGAGAAAGACTGCGTTCATGAAGTTGTTTGATTTGCTGAATTATCTGCATTCACTTGGACTTTACCTCTTAAGATACCATCAGCTAAGTCAAAATCACCACAGAAAAGTGATCTGAAAAAAGAGGGGGGGCAGTTCATAGGGGAAAGCATGAAGTGGTAGACTTTGGCAGGAGCAAGCAGGTACACAAAACCAGTGTGGAATAACTGGCAGGAGAATGATTCTGCAGAAGCAGCTCATCTGTTCCCAAGCCATATGGCCACCAGTACAAAGGGCTAATGAGAAGCTGGTGTGAAATTAAATTCTCATCTGGAGCATATCAGCAGGATCATATCCAACGTGATATATGAATTCATCCCTCACTGGGCTGTGTCCAGTTTTGTGACGCACCTACTGAGATGCGGATACAACTCAGAGAAGAGCTAGAGGAAAGATCTATGACAGCAGGATCTGTGAGAAAATGACAAACAAATCTAGGTCATCTGCCCTTCAGAAGAGAAGATAGAGGCTGCAAAATGAAAACGAATAAACTGTTCTCCACATCCATGATGGAAATAATCCTCTGAAACAGCAACAGTGAAGGTTCAGGTTGGAAAAACCTTTTACCAGTAAGGATTGTGAAGCTTTGGAATAGACTGCCTGGTACAGCCAGAGGCTTCAACACATTTTCAAGACTCAGCTGGACAGGGTGCTGGGCCATCTTGTCTAGACTGTGCTTTTATCTAGAAAGTTTGGACCAGATGATCCTTGAGGTCCCTTCCAACCTAGGATTCTATGATTCTATTAGGGATGAGTAAAAAGCCACCTATAATAGATGTGGATGATTCTGCTTAGGAGCAGTAGGAGGGGCCGGACACTCTCTGATCGCATGACTGTAATCCCTAGGCATGCCTGTGCTCATCTGCCTTGTGCCTTCTTCAAGAGGAAAAGTGGAGCACAGAGCCTCAGACCTTCAGTGGGATTTGGAAGATCCTTAGGTGAAGGTTGGGAAAGACTGAACCACCCTCAGGACTCCAGTAACTAGATGAAGGTCCCTGGTACCTGGTGAAAAGTCCAGTCATAACATTTGTGCCTCACTGTTCAAAGCAAGGAGAAATACCTAAACTCTGTCAACCTTGGCAAATTGTGGGTATGCATGCTAGAAAAATGAGGTTCACTGTGCTGGGAATTTCAGTCCTGAGAAATTTAGTCCCTTTCCAAGTGAGCTGGAAAGGATCCAAATAGGGAAGGATCCAAATAGGGAAGGTTGGGCATCTCTCTGATAAGGACCACAGGGCCTCTGCTGAGCGCTCTGCTCTGCCACAGCACCATGGGATGGCATCTACATCTTGGTGGCAGAGATATAAACCAGAGCAGCTGAAGAGCAGCAGAAGAAAGAGTCATGGTACGGTAATTTTACAACCCCCTTAAGGGATTAGTGTTTTCCAGACTTCCCTGCAAAGCTCTGTGCCCAGTGATGTTGAATGCAAGTTACAAATACAGTTTACAATCAAGGATAATTGATTTTTTGCAGATCACATTTGTTATCCTGCCTTTTCCATCCCAAACCTCTTGTTTGAGTATGGTCATTAAAAGACTTGCTGTCTTGCTGTCTAAGAAGGCAGTCACCAGAACCACCAAAGGTACTTGTGACACTTATTTGAATATTGGCCGCTTGGCTCTGGGAGCAAATTTAAAGCAGAGGGATCATTCTCAGGTTGGTTTTAATAGGGCTATGTTCATTTGAACAGCCTAAGGATCTGAACCTGCCCATTTTCCCATTTTATATAGTGTTTCTTAGCTCCAAAGAAAAAAAGACAGTGGGTATCAAAATGATATTGTGATTCCCAATAACAAGCACTAGAAACATAAACTGTCATTTTATGACAGTGAAAAGGCAAAAAAGAATACCTGCCCCAGGACATCAATTATGTAAATGTAACAGGAAATATTTCCTTTTAATATTTTTAATATACTGAGTACTGTATAGATCATAATTTTTGACCAGAAAAAAAATTAAAACTGATTGATAGCATTTCTATAAATGCATTCAGTCATGCTTTGTGTGGAAGTAAATGCTTCAAGCTCCAAGAGTTGTTTAATACTATTTTAGACTAAAGAGGATGCCTAGAATTTCACTAATGTACTCACACTTGCCACATGTGTTTAAAAGATCTATTAGCTATGTAGGATCAGCATACCGAATGCCGACAGAAAGCATTCTGGCACTATTGAATGATGCCTGGACCTTTGGCTTTAGCATTCAGTTGGCCTGAGCACTACAAAATAGTGTTGACCACTAAAATGAAGGGCTATCTCTGCAAGTACAATATGATTCCAAGTATTTAACGTACAGGTGATCATTCTCTTTAATACTTCAGTGATGCATTAAGAGAGCATGGAAGTTACTTATAAGTTTGTATTTTACTGTTTTTACACTGGAAACGTGGTCTCATACTACATTGCAACAAATGCTTTGCACAGCTGTCAAGACAAGTATCTTTATGTGAGAATAATATTTTCAGCCTGGAGCAATTTTTGAAGGGATTAATTGGATGATAACGAGCCACACTAAGAACAAGGCATGACTTACGGTGTCTAAAACATGCATGTCAAATATTGTAGACAAAGCACTCTAATTGTGCAATTTTATGCTCTTTGGCATCTCATTTCTTTTATTACAACTGAGATGAGGTTAGCAGCCATCGATGAACTTTAAACTCAACAGAACGTGTACTCAGAGCTCATTGCTATGTAGATAAGGAGCTGCTCTTTTATTCTAATAGTTCCTTCAGAAATCAGTAAACTCTGTATATGTGAGGTGTAGTCAGATATCTGTTCAAGACCCAAGCAGGTATATCATAATGATTATGTTTTAAATAATACTTTATCTACTTGTAAAAGGAAGTTCCATATTCCTTCCTACATACTCACATGCATGCGCCTGAGAATCAGGGCACAGAGCAGGAAAACCGACAATGAAAAACTTCAGGGTGGCTTTAAATTTTAAAGAAAAGGGCAAGAAAAGACAAAATAGAAACTAAAGACACATCCATTTGATAACAAAAAGTCCCAGAAGGAAAAATAAAGAAGAAAACACTCGTCAGTTTTGAAGCAAACAGAAAAAAAAGTGAAGGGGTTCTTTTTTAGTGTTTTCAGCAGTGCATCACAAAGATTTACGGTAGAAGAAAAACACCGAAGGGGTTGAAGGAGAAAACCAGTGATAAGATGGTGCAGGGAGAACATCACTGAAAAAAATGAAGAGGCTGCAAATCTGAATTTTGAAAGAGAAACACAGAGCTGTTGGGAGAGAACCTGGGAGACTTGTTAGGCACATCAGAAAGAGGATTGAAAGAAAAAAACAAGAATTAAGTATCTATGTATTTATCTATCTGTCTCTCATCTCTCTCTCTCTGTGTTTGCAAGCAGAGCATTTCTGAGGCATTTCCAGGCATCACACCAAAGCTCCTTATTTGGAGGGAAGCTCAAAGGATTCTGCCCCAGTACACCATTCCCGTTCTGTCTGACCTCAGTATCCAGTGGCGCTTCTCACAGCAGCGGTAAGGTGTAATGGTGTGGCAAATGCATTATGGAGCATTTTATCTTCAGAAAGTGCTGCAAGCAATACCTCATCCTGACACCTCCCTGGGTTGAGAAACAACGAGATGACATTGCATTCCTGGAACATGTCCAGAGGAGAGCCACAAAGCTGGTGGGGGTCTGGAGCACAACTCTTACAAGGAGCGGCTGAGGGAGCTGGGGTTGTTCAGCCTGGAGAAGAGGAGGCTGAGGGGAGACCTTATTGCCCTCTACAACTGCCTGACAGAAGGTTGTAGTGAGGTGGGGGTCGGTCTCTTCTCCCTGGTAACGGGCAATAGGATGAGGGGAAATGGTCTGAGTTGAGCCACGGCACGTTTAGGTTAGACATTAGGAAAAAATTTTTCACAGAAAGGGTTGTCAGGCTCTGGAATGGGCTGCCCAGGGACGTGGTCGAGTCCTCATCCCTGGAGGTATTTAAAAGACAGGTAGACGAGGTGCTTAGGGACATGGCTTAGTGGTGGGATGGCAGGGTTAGGTTAATGGTTGGACTTGATGATCTTAAAGGTCTTTTCCAACCTAAATGATTCTATGATTCTATGAGGTGTCCACGCTCAGCCCACAGTGGAAATCAGCCAGAACATCTAGGCTTAAGACAAAGGACTTACTGATCCCCAAACCACTGCGTTAACCAGAAGCAAATACCAGTGATTCTTGGGATGATTTATTCCAAATGCACATTGCTGCAATAATTTCTTTGGTCAATCCTAGCTGCTTGATGGGCATATAGTAGATACATAACTGACCCAGGGATGCAAGTGATGTGGTATGGGTGGAAGCACCAAGTCAGAAATCATGGCTTGGCTGCAAGCTAATCATTGTTAACCCTGATTAGGGAAATGTTTCAAGTCATTATAGCAAGTGCTGAAGGGAAAAGGATGAGTCAATTTACTAAAATTATACTTAAGCACAGAGAGTAGCTAGGCAATTGGGCTAGCGTTATCCAAAGTTAGTCAAGTGTTGGAGATCCCTCATGAACAGCGAGTTCAGGATTTCTCGGTATGTCACCAACCCTCTTGTCCTAAACACAGATAATTAAAGACAGAGGCTCAGTACCCTTGACAGCTGAATCATAAGGAACAGTCCAGGACATTTATGCACAGTTTGCAGACCATGTGTGAAATCTTTGGTCTATTTTATGATTTTTCTTTTCTCTTTATATATCTTGCACACGGAAATGATGTAAAAAAATGGGAGCAGTACTTTATTGCTAAGCTCCCCTACATGGAGGTACTGAGTACTGAGCTGACTACTAACAAGCTCATAGATAACAAGGGAAGGCAAAGTTATTTCCCTCTCCTTAGCACCCACATGGCCATATGAGAAATACCATGTCCTGTTTTGAGCCTCCACTGCAAGAGAAGTATGGATAAGCTGGAGGATATCCAGCAGAAAATCACTAAGATGATTTGCAGAAAGATGCACATGGGGTATGGGCTGAGGATGAAGGAATAGAGCTTGCTCAGCCTGGAGGAGAGAGGGCTTGATCCAGGGACTAGCTGGAGCCTTCAGGTACCCATTGCGGGGGGGGGGGTGTTATGGAAAAGGCAGAGGCAGGCAACTCTCAGGGACGTGTAGGGCAAGGACAGAAAGTAAAGGCCACAGCTTGCAGCAAGGGAAAATGCAGCTGAACATAGGAAAGAGTTGTTCACTCTGGGAGAGGCTGAGGATGGGGATGGATCCTGGAGAAAGGATGGAACCTCCATCCCTGGAGAGTCGCAAAACTCAGCTGGGCCCCTGAACGACCAGATCCAGTTTTGAAGGCAGACAGCTTTTCAGGAGGTTGTACTGCATGACCTCTAAAGTTTCCTTCCAACGTAAATTTTGCATAGTAGCATGGGGAATTTCTGAAACTACTTTTCACACAAAAACTGCTGTTGAAAGAGCACTAACTACTGTGTCCTGTCCCAGACTATGTGTCCTCAGGAAGAGGCTGGATTACAAGAAAGCTCCCATTGCATGGGAGCAGTGAGCTTCAGATGAGGACCTCCCAACACCGAGCTTCCATCGAATACAACTTCAACATGTAAGAACCAAAAAGATTACCTGAACTGAAAAGGCTGTAGATGACGGACAGCCATGCCGAGCCACGCACACAGTTTGTGCTTTTTGTGACGGACCGAATGGAGTCACGCACCATTGATTCTGTACCCCAGCTGAATGACCTAATGTATGAATTTTAAAAGTTTAGTTATGCTGAATTACTCCATGGTCAATCACATCAATTGCTAATGATGGAGATCTTTTTCCTTGAAAGCCTTTTCCTGTTGTACCCCTGAAGCGGATGCCTTGTATACAGCATCTCATTAGGTGGTGTTTTTTCTGCAACACTGTTTATCAGTTCTTGCAGGTAGTAAGGTGAATAAGATAACTGTTTTAGAAGGTAGTCTGTATGTAATAAAGAAAACTGTGGCTTTTGTTTCACCCTTTAAAACCAATCACCGTTCTTCCTTCCCTGAAGTGCTGAGATTTTATAATAGCGTTAATTCAATCAGCCCCTGAACATAGGCCGCCTCACTTTTAAAAGTAAAAAGGGTTGTAAAATTTTATTTAAACTTTTGTCCCATGTCTGAAATGAATGCTACCCTGGGAAAACACTAGAGTGATGGTAGGAGTTCACAGGGGAAGGAATGGGAACATCTAGGATTGGGGTCAGCTGCTGGACATTTCCTCTGCTAGGGAGCTGTCAGCATCACAGAAAACAATAGAAGCCCCTACTTCTACATAGGCTTTCTTGAGCTTTCATCCCAAAGTAACACTGCAGAAGCTTGGCATTATTCTGGCTTATATTATGTATTTTCATCCTTACATCAAAACTTATTAAAGCTATTTGATAAGGCATAATTTTAAAGAAGAAAAGGTATACTGTTGCTCTGCTTTATTTCATATGTGTACTTTGGATGGAAGTTGTTGCACATACTTTGAAAGACACAATGGAAAACCTTTTGTGATTATGGGTAAAAAGTAGACTATAATCCCAAATTCTTAGCAAAAATAAAAGTATTTTATAATTATGCTGGAATCTTATGCTATAAGGTTTCAATTCTATGAGCACACATGTATATTATAGGCTTTAAAATTAATTGCCTATAAAAGAAATCCAATATTTGAAACAAAAAAATGTAGTAACTGCCTGAAAGATCTAAGCAGAAATCTTGTCTCTGGTGGTTATGAGTTTTAGATCTCACAGATCCCATAGTTTTACTTCAAGGTCAGAACTTCCTAGTTTCTATGTAAAACCAATTTTCTATCACCTGCTTTGTGTGTCTAGAGAACCTCAAGTCAGGAGAAGAAATAGTAATTTTACCATGACTCTGCATAGAGTTTTGGCATAAAGAATATAGTTGCTTGTCTGTTATTCTAGAGGATAAAGTAATGAATGATCAGACAGAATTTCAGGACATTCATTTAACTTTGTTTGTAGTAGAAAGATTTATCGTAATTCAGCACACTACCGGCTCCTTATGCTCAGAAGAAATGCAACACAAGGATATTAAATCACTCATTAAGATACTATAAATTGATAATGTTTAATGCAAATTCTTCCTTGCTGTGAATATTACTCATCTCACCTGAGTACCTTGATTACCAATGGGCAGTTTGGCACATTCATAGTGAGATGCTCAGCGGGTTTCAAAATGCCGGTCTGGTAGTTGGGAAGGAGGTTGACTTACTTGGTCTTGCAAAGCAATTGACAGCTAAGCACTTTATTCCTTGCTCAATAAACAGCTCAATAAAATCTTAGAAAAAGGCACTAGAAAAGAGCATCTGAGACAGTAGCTCTCAGCTGATGTGGCAGCAGGCTTGGTCCAGATGGAGCACGGACCATCAGCTGCCCAAGTATGCAGGAGATCATCAGACTGGTTTGAGGTTTTTGGGGCCAGATCCCTAACGGATGTAATGCTTGGCAACTGCTTCCTAACTAGCAGTGAAAAAGTGAATTGTGCCAAAAACCATAAAAGCATCTGGTGTTCGACTAACCAGGTGTGCTCAGCTATTTGGTATTGATCACCGTAAACACTGTAGAAGAGACCCATGCAGAAGATGGGAGTTTGTAATCCCAGTGGCGTCTTTACTAGACCATGGTAAAAAACCTGCTGAAAAGACGTCTGGCAGTCGCCTGAGGTGGTCGGTTGTAGATGGCTGGTTGTTCAGCTACAATGTGGAGCAGACTGAAATCTGTTAGTATAAGTGTATGAAAACAATATGCTGTTCTACACCCTTGGCTTCATGTTGTATGGTCTATTATGGAAAACAGATTTATACCATGACTTCTTGCACATGACACTGGGTAATGACGGGGGCATTGCTGGAAGGGCACAGAACTACTGCTATAGTTGAGTGAAGGGATCTCTAAAAATGGGTTTCATAGAAACAAATACAGCCAGGATGACTGAAACAACTTTCAAATTTGTTTCAGTCCTAGTAAAGTACTTTTGTTGGGAAGAAAAACAAATAGCAGTTGCATTTCGTAATTTCAAAACGTTAAATCATTTCTAATAAACGAAAAAAGATTCATGTTCCATCACTGAAAACACAAATCTATTTCTTCATACCTCTGAGCTTCATAAAAGTTTTGAAAATAACTGTTTTGATTTCACTTCCAGTTAATCTCTTTGAGGGTGTTTGCTCTTTAACGCAAAAGTAAATCACAAAATCACTTACTCATCTATATGTAATAAGTAGAACAAACAGTAGGTTTGGAAATGCAGTAGAGCAGAGCCAGAGTGATTGTTGCTAGAATTAGGATGAGTCCATGGTAAAAGCAGCAAGGAATGACAGTATGGTGCTTTGTTTTGCCTTCTCTTGGGCCTGTACCAAATTAGACCAGCTCAGAATCTTGCCTGCTGATTTTCATTTTGGTATGAGAAAGGAGTGAAGCTTGTGTCTCTTCATCTGTTCGCTTGTTCAACCTAGGTAATTCTTGGAAGCTTTAACAAACTTCAAATACATGTGACAGAAAGGTTAGCTGTCTGAAATACATTAAGGCTGACAAATTTTAAAACAAATGGGTACACAAAGAACAGGAACCCAAGGTAATGGATGCATCTGGAACAGAGTAAGTTTTGAACGAGGATATCAGAAAACCTATGCAGGAGAGAGCCATTATACATAACCTAACATAGGGGAGAAACTTGGATCAGAATTTGTGCCTTGTTAGACACCAGAGAATTTAACTAATTTTTGCAAAGAACCAGTGACTGTATTTCTGCTGTTCAAAGAACTGCTCACTTGATTTTGTAAGTGTAGATTTGATAAATACAATGAGACATGCCATCCTAAGGACAATGCAGTGGCTTATCCATATGAAACAGCTAAATAAAACCGCACAGTGATAACAGACAATCAGAGGAGCAAATCACTTATGCTATTAATTAGAGATAAGCAAATAGGTCTGAATCAAATAAAATCTACTCAAGCGGTAATCCTGCGAGATAAAGGTGAACAAATGTTGTTTCCTTCCTGGAGATTTGATTTTGTTTCCTTTTATTCTTTTATTGCTTAGAATGCAGAGGTGCAAAAAATGGTAAGTTAGCACCTTTTGAGATTCATTAATTTCTGTTATAATTGTATTGTGAATGGGCAGCGAGTATGTAGCTGACATCTGAAATAGTTTTAATTCACTGTATAACACCACAGTTATAGAGATATCCTTTAACTGAAGTAAATAACTTCCTTAGGAGATATGCGTGACCGCATTTTTTCAGATGTATTAGAGGTATTTATATGCATTATTATGGAATTAATAATTAAGTGTTGACACATTATTTTACCAGAGTGCAAAACCACATTTTTGTTAATGGATAGCATAGTTTGCATGACAATTTTCTAGCATAGACAGCTCTTTTGCTCCCCCATCTTCCCCTTTGTCCTCTGTAAACCCCTCTATGACCGTGTACAGCACATGCCCTTCCCTGAAGTTTTCTCCCTTGCCCTTAGCTCCGAAGGCAGACATTTTTCATAACCATCTTAGCAGGAAGGATCATAGGCTGTATTGTCAAAGACAGGTTCACAGCGGCATGCATCAAGCCAGAGACCTGCTTCCTCTGCTCCGTCTGCTCTCAGCGTGGTGGGACGGAGCGGGGTAGGCAGAGGTCTGTCACATCCCCCACCCCAACGTGACATGGTCGAAGCTGTAACAGGCCCATGGGGTTGTTACCCATTCAGTTGCAAAGCTTAAGGCAGTGGAAACAGTGAGCAAAAAATACCTGCTGAGTTGACTTCAGCCTAGCATCACCCCCTGTGGAGGTTTAGCTGATTATAGTGCTCTACCTTTATTTTTCTCAGTGATCAGCAGCACAGTGGGGTGTTGGTGGCTCAGAAGTAGCTTCCTCTTAACCTATCAACAGAGGAGATAAGTACAAGGCAATAAAACATTTTAAATTGGACAGAAAGTGAAGTAGGGCTGTATGATCCAGAGTTCAGTCACTGAAACGAATGAGCAGTACTGCAGTCCCTAGTAGCTGTTCCAGTAAGTTTATATGTAGATTTAAGAGTACAGTGGAACTTCTCCTCATTTGTTTCTTGCTATCTTTTGGTTTATCTTCAAGGTGAACTGCCAGGCTCAGTTGTCGTGTGTTAGTAATGAATCATTACCTGAAAAATTTATGTTAGCACCACAGGCTAAAATCAACTCTCCATAAGTACCGACAGAGCCGTAACATGGAACCACAGACTGTCTCTCTGATGCTGCTTCGTACTTGCATAGCATGTATGTATGAAGAACAAGGTCATGTGGGGATATAAAGAGCAGCTCCTGTTATTTGCTAATAACGCGGGAGAGGAAATGGCTTTAGTGAGAAAAAACAACCATCGAGAACAGGTTCGGAACATATGACGTAACACAGAAGGGATGCTTCACACTGCAGCTTCTTACTTCACACATGGAGTTTAAGAGGGTTAATACTGTTCCTGAAGACAGGGAGAAAAATGGGAGTGGAATAAAACAAGGAAGGAAGAAACAAAAAACAGTGAGCTAGGACATGAGTACCAGTGGCAGTGGCTGTAATAGTCTGAAAGAAATGTTAATCCCATGCCTATAGACCTGGCTGAGCAGCATCATCCCATAAATTGCTGGCGGAGCACCTGTACAGGCCAGCAGCACCCACCCCTGTGACCTGGCTCACCCATGGATGCTGTCAGTCTGACATCAGCACTAAGGCAGCTTTAAAAGACAGCCCGGCTCTTCAGGGGGATCCTTGCTGCCTTCTATGGAAGCCTTTGAACCAGCAGCAGAAGGGGGTGAAAAATAGCCACCAAGGAAACCCGAGAGAAAAAGATGTGAAGGACAAGCAGCAGGAAAGGAACTACAGTCAATGGTCATTTTTTAGAGAGCCAGGAGGATTAAGGAAGCCACATAAGCCAGAAAATATAGAAACTGGGAGGAAAAAAAACCAAAACAGGCCAACTTGGGCGTGGGAGTGGGTCTTGACAGCAGCACTGGAAGAGGTAAGCAGAAAGTAGGATGGACACAGCATTTTTTCTTTCCATCCAAGCCAGTGAAACAGAAAATGAGTGGAGCAGCCACCCACACAGGCTTGGTGCTCTTCTGAAACAAAATGCAGGACGTACTGGATGGGGCAGTCACTGCATGAAGAGCTTCCTCTCTTTCCTCATTCTGGGGACAGACACTTCAAAAAAATAACAGACCAAGAAAGAGTGCTTTCCTGTGTCTTCTTAAAAGCATTTCTGATGTTGCATTTCTTCAGTGCTGGTCATGGGGCAGCAGCAGCCAAGACAGGTGTGACTCTCACCAGATAGTAGCTGAACCCCAGTTCTGCCTTCCTTGAAAGAAGATGATTATTTGCACTGCTCTGTTTGTTCTTCAGGTGGATCCTCTTTCATTTTAACAGTTGCTTCTTGCCTTGGTCATAGATGATATTTTCCATGTTGTATAGTTGTAGTCAGCCCATAGACTTCTGCAATGCTTCTGAAATATAAAACTCTACGATACACCATAAAGTCAAGGTTTGGGTTCCAGGACCAAATTCTCTGCCAATCTCAATTTAGATTTATAATTAGATTTATTAGAATTTTAGATTCAGAATTTAGATTTAGAATTAGATCTGTTGGCAGCAAATTTGGCACTTCTTGTAAGCAGGAGGCACCAAAACCAAACCTGCCCTCATTGCTTTTGAGAAACCTCACAAAAAACCTTCCTCTTGCAGGTTTGGCTAGGTGTTTTCTGTGTGAAATGAAAGCCAGATCTTAATGGACACATTCCTTCGGAGAATCTTACTAACATATCTGATGATATTTGGCCGTTTCAGCACCCTCTCTAATGCGGCCATACCCACCACTGACACTAGGTAGTGTTGGAGAGCCATGAGCTGCACGTTAGAGGTTGTTATCAGCTTAACGGTGCTTCAGATCTTTTCAGTCCTCTATGTGTTTTGGGGGGTGCATGGAGGGTGGGTGTATAAATGGGAATAGGTGGGTATCAAAGGCATGCAGACCACCTGCGAAGCCCAAAGCTGGTTGGGCCTCTCTGTAACCAAAAGGATGAATTCAAGGGTTGTTTGCTTGAAGCTGATTATGATATGACTTACATTGCTTGTTCATGCTAGGCTGGCAGGGACATAGCACAGGGAGGAGCAGTCCATACAGCAGGTCTTCCAGGAGGGCTGCTCAACCCACAGCCCTAAGCAAACTTCTGGAAGAAAACATTACAATTTCAAGCAAGTCTGACAAATCAACACATCA
>NW_009259600.1:8918148-8918804 GCF_000687185.1 Egretta garzetta | reverse complement strand
AAGAAATACTGCTGCTCACTGGTAAATTTTGATTTGAAGAAAAGGAGGAAAAAAACCCTTAACAACTGCTGCTTTATGTTTCAGTCCATCCTTTTTTCCTTTGCAGTAAAATAACAAGAGAAACTATCTGAAATAACAAGAGTCACTATTTACTGTCCTTTGAGAGAGCAGGTACTAGTAGTTGAAAAAAAAAATTCTTCAACAATTAATCATGTTAGACAGTAATGAACAGAGAGCGTTTATCTGAGCTGCAGTCACACAGGCATTCAGACTCAGCATTTCTGTGTACACTGCCATAAGCTGGCATGGGTACTGTCCTGGTTTCGGCTGGGATAGAGTTAATTTTCTTCATAGTAGCTAGCATAGTGCTGTGTTTTGGATTTAGTACCAGAAGAATGTTGACAACACACTGATGTTTTCAGCTGTTGCCAAGTAGTGCTGAGACTACTCAAGGACTTTTTGAGCTTCTCCTGCTCGGCCAGGTGCATAACAAGCTGGGAGTACAGCACAGCTAGCACAGCTAACCCAAACTGACCAAAGGGCTATTCCATACCATAGAACGTCATGCTCGGAGGGAGTTAGTCGGTCGGTCAGTTGCAGGGAGACTGCTCGCGGCTTGGGGAGTGATCTCTGCTCGGGGCGGGGTGGGCGTCGGT
>NW_009259600.1:8907220-8917954 GCF_000687185.1 Egretta garzetta | reverse complement strand
TGAGTTGCCAGCCGGGTTAAACCACGACAGTACACCTGGTCCTCGCCCTGCTTACTACTCCCCACGCTAATGCTCTATACAGCCAGGAGCACCAAGGCTCGGATCCTGACTTGAACTGAACTGAACTGAACACTAACAGTCAGTTAAGTGACACCCTTGTTGCCACACATGCAGAAGATGATAGAATCATAGAATCATAGAATCATTTAGGTTGGAAAAGACCCTTAAGATCATTGAGTCCAACCATTAACCTAACACTACCAAGTCCACCACCAAACCATGTAATGGGAAATGACATTCAACTCAGTAAAGAAAAGAAACCTTTACCTAACAGAGTCCACAAAATATGAAATATAGTTCATACAAATAAGCAGTTCAGAACCCCAGGATTTAAACTAAACAAACACAAAATATCGTCTCAGAATAAGCACTGCTATAAGAAGGAGAAAATCTGTTGCTCCAGGCCCCAACAGCCATTGCTTGCTCAGGCAGCACATGAGATGGAGCAGTAGCAAAAATGCAGAGGTGGAACGTGAGTTGGTCATATTTGTCTTCATTTAACACTCCAAGAAACAGAGCTATTTTAGCCAGTTTCAAACAGCTCTTGTGAGCCTTGTTGTCACTTCACTCTCACAAAGCTGGGCAGCACAAAGACACCAGCCCATAATGGACTAAAATAGCATTTTGTTTTCAGTTGCCACATGTTCAGTTTTTCAATCAGCCTTGGCCATTTGCAACCATAGAAGTTGTTTGTTCAAGATGGTCTTCCTTTGCATTTCACACCATTGCTAGGGCCATTAATGAAAGTTATATAGTCCTTTAATTGACTATAATAGTTTTTTGATGGAATCAGCTCATAAAGGTCAAAGAAAACCTTGGAAAAGCTGAACAAGACCCAGCACTTGTCATAACTTTGAGGAGATGTGGTATATACACCTTTTTAAAAAATGGTGGCCAGGGGAAGGGTCATACAGCTGCGTGAAGGGAACAGCACAAAAGCATATCAACCCCAACAATGTAAAATTTAGAATGAGTGTAAAAGCAATATCAAATGAACAACTAATGTCCTGAGGCTGCACATGGAAATGGTCGAGACCCCATCCCTGGAGGTATTTAAAACCTGGGTAGACGAGGTGCTTAGGGAGATGGTTTAGTGGTGGGATGGCAGTGTTAGGTTAACGGTTGGACTTGATGATCTGAAAGGTCTTTTCCAACCTAAACGATTCTGTGATTCAATGATTCTATAAAATTAAGTTTAAAAAGCAGGCTGGTTGAATAAATGTATTCAACTGGATCAGTACTTTGATGCATGTTGCAATGAAGATAGACCGGGTCAAACTTAACAACATACTACAGCTTATGGTTCTTTAATTCAACGCCATGCAGATGTCTTTGTGTGTTGAGGAGGTGAGTCCTCATTTTTAAGCTGCTTATGAAGAACCAAAGAGGCAGGAAGCCTCCGCCCTTGCAAATATATCTGAAAAAGGTACAGTTGCCCTAGCAACGGGCACTTTATGAACTGTTTCAATACAAATAAGCTATTTGTCTGTGATATATGTATCAGAAAACCTCTGGAAAGACAAAGAATTCAGAAAAGAAGGATGGGCATTCACAAAATGCAGTTAATAGAGTGCTGCTTTGTGTCTGCGTGTCTGTATGAGCTCATTCAGGGTGTCATTTGGGAATCATTTTTATTTGATGACTTATTATTAGGAAGAGGTGTGCAAACTGTGCATAGAAGTAAAGCATAACATATACTCAGTCAGATCAAATGGATCACATTTTACATCCATCCATTGCTCACATTTCCCTGGGGCAATTACAGCAAGTCCAAGTCCTGTACAAAGGATTTTTAGTTGAAAAAAATAGCATTCATTATTAACTGTAAAATATCCTAGGAAACCAACACTTACAAAAAAAAAAGCCCTAATTTTGAAAAGCTTTTCTGCTTTACTGGCTTGCCAAAAGAATGGTGGCAAACTGTGGTTCACTTTGAAGCTTGAACCCTGAGTACAGTCTGTGGATGGAAACCACTGAAGATGACAGCTATCTCAGTGAGTGTTCCCAATGCAGCGAGCTGTACGGGTGTATTTCTTGTTGAGCATCCCAGCTCTGAACCCAAACTTTTCAGTCATGATCTTTTGTAGGATGGTAATTTCAACGTGTACTGAGTAATTAGAGAAATGCATTTTGGATTGCTTGTCATTTCAGAGGTTCATTACGCAGTTGAGATGACAAGAAGTGGACACACGGCCACAGCCCTTGGTGTTGATGAGTGCCCATTAAGTCCAACTTCATGATGATTAGTCTTGATAAAATAACAAAGCAATGACTTTTCTGAAAACTGAGCCTGCTGAATGACAGCCATTGGTTGGAGAGCTCTAGTATGGTTGTTAATTATATCAATTAGTTTTGAATCATGCTAGGGGAATGTCTTTCTTTCAAAATGAATGCCTGCCCCTGATTCAGAGGCTGTGGTTTGCGTCTCTATGCCCTGGTTGCCTGTTTCACCTGCCTGCAGTGACTGTTCACATCCTGGTTATGGCAGTCCACAACTTCCGTGGGAAGAGAAACTCGTATCTCAAAATCATTTTCACATCTCCTTATGCATCAGATGAAGCAAGCAGTGGATACCCATGCCAGAACAGTGGCTGCTGAAGGGTAGAGCTGAGATACTTCCAGCCTAGCTTTACCTGAGGGGACTCACATCCCCAGCCCTCCTGCCATGGCAGTTCAAAACTCGGAGGGGGCCCACATGTCCCACAGGGACAGCAGGGCAGGCGTGGGCACTCCTGCACACTGTGTCTCTGCTGGAAGGTGCAAACTCCCACCAAGACTTTCCTTTGTGGATGGCTCTTTTTTATTTTTCTTTTTGGTCATGATCTTGTTTCTACACAGACTGGACCCAAAAGGTGAAGTAAAAGGGAGTTTTCCCCACTGATACCAGCAGACATTGGATCAGACCCTGACTGTGCAAAGAGACACAAGAAACAGTTCCTGTCCTATTATTCGTAGGCATCAGAAACATCTTCTTTCTACCTGGACTGCACTTACAGTGCAGCATTCTTATAAATTGGCCTCTACTATTGCCACCGCAGTAATACACAGTCACAATTTGCTTCCTCGTCTTTTGCTCCCTGACAGCCATAAATAACCTAGAACATTTTGTCAGAGATCTCTAAGAGTTCAAACCCCATCCAGTCTGAGCACTGGAATACACACCGACTAGGACAACTGATTTTTATGAAGGTAGAAACAAAGAAGTAATGTATACTGCTTTTTGTACGGTATCAATGGTTATGCGTGGGCGCTCTTTTAAAATGAATTGTTATCCCAAGCTTTTTGTTTTCCACCCAGTGAACTCCCTCTGAGAAAGGCCAAATAGTCTCCTTGACAACACAGCATTAATGGTCAGATAATTTTATCGCAGCTGAAATTATGTTAAATAGTGAAATACATATAGCTAAGGGTCATGGAGGCTGTGTGGATTTCCTGAGTGTCTGTAACCCACTGAAACGTGCGTCTGCTGCAATGTGTATGGGCATGAAGGCAGCAGGTTCCAGAAGCTTTAATTGTGCTTCACAAGGCAGCTTCACAGAGGCAGACCTGCCAAATTCCGGGGGCTCTGAGGCAGCACGTTCAAGGCTGAGGCAGAAAGGGGTGTGAACAACGGTTTTAGGCAATGCGTCTCTCAACTTTCAAAAATAAAAGCACAGTCAGACTTCCCCTCTCCCCGCTGATGGTGATGCAGGTCAAGGACATCCCGCCCGCCCTGCAGGGTTGGGAAGCTGTCCTCACTCACGATGAATGAGCTGGTTTGGAAAAGGCACTGTCTCTCTCTGGAAGTGTCAGTCAGTTTTCTGAGACCCCAAACAAAAGAAACAGCCATTTTCCATTACATCAAGATTTTATTATGTTCGAAGTTATAGCAAAAACTGGAAACTTTCCTATTTATCTGGTGTTTGAACACGAGTCAAACAGCAGCTAAAGTTTATGGGAGCTACCAAAAGGATTCAAAAGCTCAGAACTAAAGTTCGTAAAGATGCAACTATGTGTGCATGTGCAAATGGGGACAGTGCTGCCATGCCACAACTTTTTGAAAATCTGCGCAGAGCTGGAAACCTTCACATATCTGAATTTCTGTGACTCTTTAGCTTTGCTGGGAGCCTGCAGGGACAGAGTAGCAAAGGGCTTGGGCTTTTTTTGTTGTCACATCTCCCTGCATTATTTCATTAGAGCTGGCCCAGGGTTGCTCCAAAATCTGATGAGTTTGTGGTGAATAAGCAGGCTGGCACTGGGAAGGCTCTAGCAAGAAGTGTGTGTGCAGACGCCTTTCAGCAACCACAGTCTTCCAAAGGCCCTTGCCCTAAACCCACAATAAATTCCCCAAGACCAGTCTGTCCAACAGTACAGCCAAGGGGCCTGAACAGGCCATCGGTTCTGGCACAGGAGCACTTCCATGAATCCTAACTCAGAACTGCAAATACTATTGCTTGCACGGGAAAAGGGATGAACCAGGGTGAAGTGCTCTCAGCAGGTCATGGCTGCACCAAAGGGGTTTCCAGAATGATCTAGAAATTGCCCCATGGCATATCTTTGCATAGACTACAGCTTCATTTTGCTGATGAAAATAAGCACTTTAATCATAGGGAACTCAAAACTTATTGAGCAAACCAGTTACAGTACACATATCATTAACTTTACAGAATAAATGATCTGAGAAGGGTAATTTCAGATACAAGCGATCAAATTGTTTCAGAGAAATTTCAATTGCTACAAAAAAATCCTCAGCAAAACCTATTTCATGCTGCTTATCATGCAGCAATAAGTGGATTAGGATAATGTGTTGTTTGGATACAGAAAGAAGGTATTAGAATAAATTGAAAACAACTCCAGAGAAGACTCCAGAATATCATTTGCAGATTGTCTCTTGTCTGTCTGCTTCACCATCTCTTCCCCGGGAAATGCAGGTACTTGTGATTCACTCAAAACAAACATGGAAAAGACAAAAATCAGGATGAAGGCGAAGTGAAGGGTCTAGAGCAGACATCCTCTACGGCTTTGCACTCAAGATTTTAGTCCAAAAATGCAGGAGAGGAAAGAGGTAGAGTTGTTGAACAGACAACAGTTCCCAAATCAAGGCAAAAAAATCCCCAAACAACAAAACAGAGTTTCAGGGTATTATAGAAAACAAAAGTTCTGAAAGGGAAGCAAGCCCTGGAGTCAAATTCAAGAGCTATGCAATTATAGCAATGGGAATGTTTTATTGGCCCCAAGTCAGTGAAGATATTAGTGTGCAGAATGAGTCACAGCTGAAGAGATGCCCTTCTAAAACACCTTTTCTTTTACTGGAAAAGCACAGCCTGCCAGAAAAATAAGAAACTTGTGAAAATGTAATCGGTAACTATTAAGCCTTTTTTGCTATGTATTAAAGGTGTTTGAAACACCTCAGTGACGCTTCCATCAGTCAAAAAAATGGTTATTTCTTCTAAAAAAAAAAAAAGTGAAAATGTTCTGGAAGAGACCTGTCAAGGGTCATGTTGGAGAGCTGGACTCAGTCTCCTCACAGAGACTTGAATTTCGCCATGTGCCCTCTCTTCAGGTGGGCTGCAGGAGTTTGTACTAAAAAAAATAGCCCTGGGGAGACTGACCCACCAACTTTCTGCTTACTGCCTCTTCTTAGCTCATTAATTTTAACACTAGGTCCTGACGTTTCCCTAAAATCCCAAGATTAAAATGGTCCCTGGTCTGCCTGACTTTGAGGAGAAGCAGGTCTCGCTGTCAGAGGTCTATTTATGTGATGAAATAGAAGCAACCAGAGGAACCTCTAAATTTTTAACTGGATATAAACAATGCTCTGCTGGAAGCTGTCATTTCTACATCCGAACGTAATGGCATTCAACTGTCACCAGCTATTGACGAAACACATTGATTCTGATCTCATAAGGATCAGGAGACCTTTAAGTAGAGTCAGTGCTGACAGTTCTTAGTTTTTTATTTTCCTAAAACACAATAAAGGCCTTTCTGGCTAAAAGTACAACAATATCAGACTTGTTGTTTGTGCATCCATAGCCCGCAGATAAATAAAATATCTCTCAAAGAAAAATGTGAATGACACAAAATCTTCAAAGAGGATTAAGGAATGATATGTGATTTTAGGCTACTGGAGATATTTTTCCATGTGCTGTGTCAGCTTGATGTGAGAACTGAAGCAATAACTTCCTCAATCCCTTGTGGAAAATAAATCAGTTTTACACATAGGTTCTGCACTCTGATTTCCTCCAGGGAGGAAATGTCCTGTGAAAAATTTGAAACTTACTCAAATACGGTGAGTTAAATCTCTTTTGTTGTGGTTTTTAGAAAATAGAATTAAAGTATTTCTTTTTAAATCAAACTGTATTAAAAAAAATCACGTACAAGTGAGGTTTGAAAGAAATGGGAAGTTCCCTTTGCAACAGTTCAGGCAACAAGGGAAATCATTCATTAGCTGTGTGAGCAGAAATTAGCCTTTGTGGCTGTAAAGACATTGTTACCTTTGTAGCTTCATATTTTTCTGTAAATAATACCACAGATCAAAGTATTTTAGGAAAGTGAGAACTGGGGGTTTTTAATTGTTTTTTTTAAAGCAGTCATTTGTTTAATTCCTCTTCACTTCCTACCTACATCCTTTTCCCCAACAATTACAAAACAAACAAGCATAGAATAGAATGGTTTCGGTTGGAAGGGACCCCTAGAGGTCATCTAGCCCAGCCCCCCTGCAGTGAGCAGGGACATCTTCAACTGGATCAGGTTGCTCAGAGCCCCATCCAACCTGGCCTTGAACGTTTCCAGGGATGGGCATCTACCACCTCTCTGGGCAACCCGTTCCAGTGTTTCACCACCCTCATTGTAAAGAATTTCTTCTTTACATCTAGTCTAAATCTACTCTCTTTTAGTTTAAAACTGTTGCCCCTTGTCATATCACAGGCCCTGCTAAAAAGCTGCCTTTAAGTGCTGAAAGGCCGCAATCAGGTCTCCCCGCAGCCTTCTCTTCTCCAGGCTGCACAATCCCAACTCCCTCAGCCTGTCCTCACAGGAGAGGTGCTCCAGCCCTTGGATCATTTTAGTAGCCCTCCTCTGGACCCACTCCAACAGGTCCATGTCCTTGTGCTGAGGGCTGAGCTGGATGCAGGGCTCCAGGTGGGGTCTCACCAGAGCAGAGTAGAGGGGCAGAATCCCCTCCCTCAACCTGCTGGCCACGCTGCTTTTGATGCAGCCCAGGGTACGGTTGCCTTCTGGGCTGCCAGCGCACATTGCAGGCTCATGTCCGGCTTTTCATACACAGCAACAGCCAATCTAAACATTTTTACCTTCTATTTCTTGCCTTTCTTCCCTCTATGCCTCTACATATTTCTTCCTTTGTTTTTATGCAGTCAAGCTACCTTGATTTACAGCAGCTTTATCTTATTGGAAAATATTTCCTCCAAATACATTTTAAAACTTGAAATACAGGTTTGGATGCTTCATGTTGAATTAGGTTATAATATAATACAAGATCAATCATACTAGATCAGACCATCATGAGAAGAAATATGTCCTGGAAATAAAAGACAAAGCTCATCATGAATACTTTATGCAGATACACAGTTTCTAGGTTTGTGTTGTTGGGGTTTTTCTGGGAGGGAATTTTTCAGTTCCAAGCATGAGGGTGAATAACACAGACTGAAGCCTGAACCACTCATTAAAATGAGAAGTACAGGTGGAGAAAAGGTCTGTTTTTGTGTTTTCTTGTATGTAGCTTCAGAATCCCTGAATCTCTGGAATTATTCAGGAGTTAGGAGGAGTTTTTCAGTTGAACCCCAGGACTCGAGGGATGTTCATTGTTTTGGGGGATTTTGTGAGGAAATAGCAAAGGAAGGCTATATTAAGGATGGTTTTGTTTGCAAGCAGCCATTAGTTGAAAGGACTTTGAGTGAGCTGCAAATTTACTAAAGATAATATTTGCATGAGTTGTCAGCAAAACATTAAATCATTGTTGACATAGTAACAAAGTTGTCCAATTAGAAGAAAAGATTAACCTAAGTAACCTGTAACATACAAGTCTGTCTGAAAAACTTGTCTTGTAAACAACAAATTTTCAGCACACGAGCTGGTTTTGACCAGATTAAATCGGCATTACTGAACGGACAAGAATAATGCAAATCAGTTTTCCAGCCGAGGTGGAGTCTAGAGAGTTAAAACTGAAGCCACTTTAAAACTGTGAGCAGAGAGGCATTCAAATGGTAATCCTTATGGCTCTTAAAAAGAAAAGAGTATTCCCATTGACTTTTAGGAACAGTAGATAATGACCATTTTATTATTCCAGTAAATATTTTTGACTTGCTAACAGAATTTCAACAGTAGGAAGTTGCAAACTACTCCTGATTGTATGGGTGTGCTCCACAGACCTCATTAAGCAATATTGCAACCTCTTTGCAGAAATATGTAGGATTCTGTCTCTCTTCTGACTTCAGATCACTTACGACAGACCTTGACAATGTGTGAGCAATATCGATCCTCTCGTGTTTGCCCAAATCTAATTAGAAGTGTAGGGTTTCAGCTTCTTAATCATTATAATATAAGGGACACTAGCTCCAGTACATATGTATAGAAAAAAAAAAGGAATAATGTATTCTATAAAGGCAGTGACATGAATCCAAGATGTTAGAATGGGATCAGCTAACTGAATAACACCAAGACTGGATTTCCTTCCTGTTAATTTGATAACGTACATATTTGTGAAGAGCCAGAAAAAACACAGCATTTTTTTCCTTTCATGTGACAAAACTACAATACTCAGTTGTTTAATGATCTATGCATGAGAACCAGAAGTTCATGTCTGCACCCACAGATGCATCATTTATTTAATTGCTATAGGATACATGTTAGGATAGACCTGAATTTTTTAGCTCTCCTGGCTTACTGCTCAGATGCAGGAAGAGCAGTTAATTTGCAAATGCTCAGGCTTGATCCAGCTCTTTTCAAAAATACAAAAAAGCTTATAAAAGCCTAGGAGGGTATACTGGCACTAGATGGCTTCTAATTAGCTGAAACCTTCTATACATTACATTTTGAAAGTCTTTTAAAAGCAGATCTCTACCATGGAAGTAAAGACAACATTTGACATTAAATAAGTTGGAACTGACATAAAGTATTTCACCTGCTCCTGGCTCCACTGTCAACATCATGGGTTTACAGAAATACTTTTTCTGCTTTGGTTGGTTTTTTTGGGTTTTTTAACCTGTGAATACGCAAGAGAGTCTGAAAAAGAACAAAAAGCCATTTGACTCATTCCTAGTCCTCATCTCTCCTAAATCATTATAGAAAGCACAAATGGACTACACAAAATAGACCTTTGGCAATCAGGTTGCTTATGACATCACCTGCTTTGTCATCCACTCTGCATAACACAGCACATGCTACACAGCTATGACACAGGACTGAATTTTCCCCAAGGGGTAAATGATTGCTAAGAAATGGTCTTTTTTCCCCATCTGTGCCTGCCTTGATGCTCTTCCTAAAGTAAAAATATGATCAACATTGATCTTCAGATTTTAAATGTCTTCTGCTGGTTTTTGGAGTACTGCTAGAGAGGACTTTGCATCACTAAAAAAAGTATGACACTGTGTTAATGTAGCTACTCAGGAGATAGTGACGGCAAAAAGAACAATTCCTTCCTGTTCAGTAGAGGACAGACCTCTGCCACCTCCGTAGCTCGTGGTGGTGGAAAGGGCCACCCTTGTGCCCCACTGCTGTGTTGCCTGCTCCAGACCCTTCTGCATGCACAGCCTGGCCCAGCCCGGTCACCTGCTCAGACACTTGCCTGGTCTCTGAATAAGCTGTCCTGCTTCAAGTACTTTTTCATTCTGAATTAGTGGTTGAGTGAGTCGAGCTGTCTCATGTGGTGAAAGAACGGCAGATGCATCACAAGGGAGGAGGCTGGAAGGGTGGTGGCAGAGTGATGCTTTGGGCTCAGCTATTGTGGTTACCTGTTGCTGAAGGAAGGTCAAACCGTCAAAGTGGTGTCTGAAAAGAGGCTAAAACACCCCCCCAAATCCAGGAGAAAATTCTTACTTTTGCCTGATTCCTCTGTGATCAGGCAAACAAGACCATCTTTGCACTTTTTGTGCACAGGCAGCATTATACCAAGGGTGAACTAGGCTCCAGAACTGGTTTCTTCCTCTAACAGAATAGATCTGCAGGATCCCAAATGCTAACTGGCCTCTTGAGCTAATAGGAAATTAAAAATTACTGTCTGCTGGTTTTCTTCTCCTCAAATAAAGTTGCAAAAGTACTCTCTAGTTTGACTGTGAAAGCTCCTGGAAAGGAGCTATCTTTTACCTCCCTTTCATAGAGTATAACTTAAATTGCTCCAATTTGACAGTTACCAGGCTTTATAGCAATATGAATACATGATAGAAGAGGGCGGTTCAGAAGATGAATTATCAGCATCTCAAGGACCATAGTTCTGGACTCTGGATTATTCGATTCAGCATATAGGAAGTAGGGCTAAAATAAGACACCTCCCCCCCAGAAAAACCCCCAAAACTACAACAAATTGGATGCTTCCTTTTTTTTTTCCCCCAGCAATATTTCATGTTTTTCTTGTTTAGCTTCAGTCCAGGTACCCTTAGGTTATTTTAGTTCTTTGTAAAGGCTTAAATGATTCTGGGCTTGGTGTTAAAGGTGGTGACTTACCCTGGAAGCTCTGGTTCA
>NW_009259600.1:8903975-8907168 GCF_000687185.1 Egretta garzetta | reverse complement strand
TGCTGACTTAGAAAATATGTGTATGCTCTGGTGAGAAAATATTAACAGGTGGTTCCCAGTGCTCTTGGGGTAGTTCACTTTCACCTCAGAGACCATGAGCTGTGTGATAGGTCTGTAACAAAATCCAGCACATTTCATGCATCTTAGTGGCAAAGGTTCATTTAAATTATAATTCACTCACTCTATTTAAAAACTGTTATTCCAGATCCTGTAAAAAATGGTCGGAATTTTGTGTCATTTGTCCAGGGAAACATTAATGGATCGCACTTCTCTGTTCAGCAGCAGCCTTTCCCCTCATCCCTTTGCAACCAGAAAGAAAAATTTCCCTGTAACTTCATGAAATAGGTAAGGAAGCAATGTTGCTCCTGTCTTTGTGCTCTTCCAAGGGATGTATTTGGAATGCCAGAGTCTGCTTAGATGAATAACAAGATCTGATTTTTTTCAGTCTGATTTCTTTTGTCTTTTGTTGAGACTTCAAATATTTTTTCCTCTTAATTCCTCTAACAGGCAGTACTCTGCAAATAGACCCTGCCCAATCTGCTACGGCGTGGTATAAGCATTACCTTCCCCTGCCCTGTCTGCTAGGGATGCCACAGAATCAACAGGAATTGAAAAAGATGCAGAGAGGGGAAAATCACCAGTGAAAATAGGATGAAAAAAGACTTTGGAAGTCAAGGGTACATCAAGTCTGCCCACGTCTCTGGGTCCCTGAAAAGAAGATCTAACACAGCCATGGCCTTTCTCACCTTGGAGCTTAGCTGATGGGGAGTGGTGGACCGATTTCTCAGTGGAGAAAGGGGCCCTTCAGCCCCAGGTGGGTTAGTGGGTCTGGTCCTCCCTCTGTGCATCTGAGCCAGGACAGAATGGCACAGAGGTTTGGTGTGGGAGACACTAGTTACTCACGTCCTTTTAAATACAGCACTTGAATGCAAAGCCTCGATACTCACTGACTATCTGGTCTGGTGGTCAACAGTGCTGAGTTTATTAAGTCTCTCCCACCTTTACTGATAGTTATCACATCCTCACATCTGTTATTTCTTTATTCTGATTTCAATTTAAAATTATTTCATCTGGTTATATATATAAATCCTGCACCGGCCCTTCATTTTTATAATTCATCAGAAAACCACAGGGCTTGCTAAATTTCTCAGCTTCCAGCTGTAAAAGTCAGAGGTCTCCTGCGGTGACAAATTTCAAGTCCCTCAGCTTGGTCATATATTTGTTTCAAGTATTGGTTCATCAGCATTCAACTCAGAATCACAGGAAGCACTGAAAAAGACATTGGAGAGGAGGAAAAAGTAGGAGAAAAAAATGGCAAAGAGAAAAAAATGGTTTCTTAAATGAATTGTGCTTTTCTTCCTCACTTACTGTGCTCTCTCATATGACTCAAAAGAGATGTGAGCACTGGCTTTGAACCTTTAAATAGCTTTAGCTACTTTAATTTTCTTTTGACTTGGTAAGACACGTTTGAAAATCTGGCAAAGAAATAGTTTCTTTTTTCTTGTAAAGCACTACTTTTCTTTACATACTACAAATTCCTGTTTTATATACTGCTGTATTTTTCTCAAGAGGATAAGATACACATTCATTGTAATTTTCTACTTTTTTTTTCCAGCAAAGAGTAGCTGTGGCTGATATACTTTTTCTTGCTTTAAGGGGAGAATTGTGCTAATCAGAAAAACAGTACTTATGATAATGTCTGAAAGAACTATGGCTGCCCAGGACTATATCCCATTATGCTATGCCAACAGAAAATACTGATCTGGTAATAATGATACTTCTGGGCCAAACCCTTATAATATAATCTCACTCATTCATTATACATACTAAATTATTACTCTAAAAAGAGCATTTATGGTAATTTTCTAATTACCACACCAAAAAAGCTGATGTATAAGGGACTGGAATAAGGTTGAACTGGGTCAAGAAATGTTTATCCATACCATCTATGACCTGAGCAAACGAATTAGGTGTTCTGTGAGTTGGTCCCCAGCTATAATTGGGGATTTTATCTCCTACTTTTGGTCTCTGTTCTCTCTTTAGACCACTGTCAGGCAGGGATTGAACCTTGTTGTGTGTTTGTATAGCACCAAGACCTAAGTGGCATTGCTCTAAGAGTTAATCTAATGAATGGTTAATAAAAGTGTGAGAAATTCAAGCCAGCTACTGAATTTTGTGTTTGCTAATTAAGCTAACTACATGTTCTTGGGAGAGGAAAGGACCACATCTTTTTCTCCAACTTAAAAAAGCAAAAATGTTGACTAAATCTACTCTACTCCCCTCTCTTGAAGGAGCAATCACTTCTTTCAGTCCTCAATACCTGACATTTATTAATGTAAGTAGTTTGTGTAACAGCTATTGTGATATAGCCAGTTCTTTCTAATCCAGCTCAGTAAAGCTGTTGTCAGCTCTCAGCATCATTTGCAGTGAAAGGATTTTCATGAGGTCAAGGTAGACCCACACCAGGCTGTGCACCTTCTGCGGATGGGTACCTCCACCACAGCTTTTGCGCTGCCAGTTCTGAATGCTTCAGTAAGTTTTCTCTCCTTTAAGCTACAGCTGTGTGCAACTGATAACAAAACCTTCTTCCACAATAATTTTATGCTGCTGGATTGTTTAGCAAGCAAATGAAAAAAAAAAAAAAAAGGAAAAAACCCACTTGTGCATTGCAGATGGAGCAAATGCTTGTTTGTTGATTTGTCTGCAAAATTATTAGTGTCTTAGAGTCCCACCTTCATTCCAGTGGCCCCTTAGGATGCAGCAAACCATGGTACATACTGGGCATGTGTCAGGCACGGTGAGCTGCAGATTACTCAGCCTACTAATTCCCACTGCCTGCAGAGAAGCTGGCTCGGTGGTTTCAGTTTTTTTTTCCCTACCATTCTTCTGTGTGGAGAAGAACATCTGTGATTACCACCCTGTGCCCCTCATTGTACCTTTCCTTCTTGGGCTAGCATGAGCATGGCAAGTGTGTCCAAAGAGCAAAAAGCAGTGATGGAAAACTCCAACCACTGAAAGGAAAGGAACAGTAAGATGTAGAAGTGAGAGATAATGACCTGCAAAGTACGGCAAATGCCCCAAAGTGACATGCCTGCTGCATAGCACCCTAGTCCTAGGTCTCTACAGCATGTGCTTAGTGGTTCTTGTGAAAGGTGAAACATCTTGGGATCTTTTTGGACTTCCATGTGAAGAA
>NW_009259600.1:8883946-8903937 GCF_000687185.1 Egretta garzetta | reverse complement strand
GACTGATTTTTCTACCATACCTCCATGCATTACTTAAGGAATCAGTTCAGAGGGAGAAACTGTCCTCTGAGCTGTGCAGTGCTTATGTTTGTAACGGGTGCTCTTCTTCCACTGCAAGGAGCAAAGCAGAGTAGGAGGCAAAGATGAATGTACAAGATGTGGGGAGCCAGGAATCCACACAAAGCAGGTACCTTTACAAATAATATAGGCACACGTTACTCTCCTTGTCTCTCAGTTTCCCAATAGTGAAAGAAAAAGAAATTAAAGTCAAAATTTATTGAAATTAAAATGTTTCACTAATGTATTCATTTTTAATAGGGAAAATACAGAAGAAAATAAAAAATTATTGAAATCATAATAATTTTCATTAATGCATTTATTTTTAAATACAGGTAAAATAGAGTAGAGAAGGCTATTGGCTTTCCTGGATTACACTGATCAGCTTCAGTTTTGTGTAAGGCCATCCTGGGTCCTCAATTTATTTGGCACTGCTGTTGTCATTGCTTGCTTGACTCAGCTCTTATCTTTTTGTAGAATTGGGGTGGAAATATTTGGTTATATGATTTACCTGAATTCGGAGGCAAAGAAGGTCGTCCACTCTAGTGGACAGTGCAGAAGGTTTCAAGTGTACTTGGAAAAAAGGAAAGCCATTACAAACCCATAATTGTTCTGTGCAGGAGAGCAAAACGGTGTGTCACAAATTCAGAATTATTATATTAATGGACTACACTTAAATTGATGTATCTAGCCACAGATAGCTGAAAGCATCATTTGACCTAGCATTCATATTTCCCCAGGAATACAAAACACTGTAAAATGTCCTCAAACCCTGTGCACTGAGTATGATGAGTGGAGCCCTTGGAGGGAGGCAAAGGGCACAGAGAGTCAAGAGGATGATAAGAGGTGCAGCCTGTCTGGATCCCGGGCTGCCAGACTTCAGCTCCCATCACAGCTACTGTACAGAAGTCACCACTTGCCCAAACAGCCACCTCCACCAAGCAGTTTAATGAGGCTCTTACTCATCATTCTTTCAAGCGTAGAGGCCAGAAAAGGTGTACGCAGGTGCATCATAGGTCAGAAGCATCTCATTATGGTTTCAAGTTCCCAAGAAAAGCAGGACTGTTTGCCCTTGCATTTCAGATTGTTCTTTCAATAAACTCAGCTTCAGGCCATCAACACTGATGATTATACTTTGGAGAAAGTATAATGGAAAAATCACTAATATGTTGGGCAGATTTCTATCTGGAGGAAAATATATTGTGTCTTGGCTTCTCATATAGCCACACAGTACCTCAAAGTATAATGACAGATTACTCTTAATTTATTAAATTTTTCTGTAAAGCTACTAGGTATTAAAATTGTTCTGCCCTTTTCAAAGTATACCTGTAGTGTTTGAAATAATGTTCTCCTCCACTGGTGAAGTTAGAGGTTAATCATGTGCAACATAAGGAGACGTTTCCTTTAATTTGTCTAAATGTGCAGGTCATCAGTTTCAACATGTTTTGGGGAGTGCAGGGGAGGCAAGTAGGAGGAGAGAAACAAATCCATCATTTGAGACACAAGAAAAATAGTTAACAACAGCTTAGAGATTCAGGAAAATTCAATATTCTGTAACCTTGCTGTGTCGGTTCAGAAAATGAATTAAATAATTCCAGACAAAGCGTGGCGATAACAGGTGTTTGTGTGGGCTGGAAGCACGCTCACTCCGAGGGACGACAGGGACACATACGTTGCCTAAGCATGCTGTACAGTACTTACGTGCGGGACACCGAGCTGCCCTGTAAAACACATACACTTTTGCATTTGCCTGCAAAACCAAGTCCCGAGCAAAGCTTTTGTCCAAACAACAGTTGGAGAGCCTTGCAAAGGGCAGCCGAGAGCAGAGAACGTGAATGAATACAACTTTTGATCATTTGTCATGACAACTGAGCTGACTAAGTGGTCTGGCCAGCCTGCTTACAGCCTGGGGATAAATGAAAGTCCTTGCTAAAGGCAATGACACATTTTATCTGCGGAACTTCAACACAATCAAGAAATCCCCTTGTCCCTTCCCCTATTTTGCTTTTTTAATCAGTAGGTGACCAAAGCCTCCACCCCTTTCCAGTGCCCTCTGAGTGGGATGCTGCACGACATGCCCAAACCCCTTTGTTTAATGCACACCCAGCTCACCTGGGGCTTAGCTTGCAGGTGGGGGGGTTTGCTTGCGGCAAAGCAAGGAAAACCTGTTGAGATTGTAAGAACCCCAAATATTAATATTTCATTTTACCAAATGCCAGGTTTGCCTGTAGCATAGAACTACAATAATTCACTTACTGCACAAAGAGAGGAGAAGGAGACGTACTGGTTATTACAGAAAAACGGAAAGAAGGTATTTTGGGGGGCTACAGTAGTCAGTCACAGGTGATGATGGCTCAGTAGGGAATTGCCATGTGTTGTAGCCATCGTGTTTTACTTCATGTTCTCCTCTGTGCCATCTGGAACTTGAATGATCTGTAATTAAAAATAGGACTGTTTTTAAATTAAAAAGAATGGATTAAATTCTAATAAATTAGAATACCTATCTAATTTATTCAGGGTTTTTATTACAGAAATGCATGAGGTCATGATGACATCATTGTCCATTTTCCTAGCGAAACATGGGTGGGATAGGCAGACATGCCCTCTGCAAAGCTGGGCTGGTTGCAGGCAGCTCAGCGCTCAGGCTTTCAGTTCCCCTCTGCCATAGGTGATCCTTCCCCCTGACCTGCTGGTTGAGACGTCCATGTGATGGTAACACACCCCACTCAGTTGAGGGCACATCTGCACTAGCTGCTCTGCTGGGGGAGCTCCCATTTGCCCCTGTTGTCCGTGCTTTGGGAATGGGTTTGGAGCACTGGGTTCTTTCCGCATGAAACTGATTTCTTCTGGATGAAATTAAAGCACGAGACATGCTCCACGAGTGCGGCTACGGCTCTCCAGCTGCTGGTGGGCGCTCAGTGCACAAGGTCCAGCCAAACACACACTGAGGCAAACCCTCTCAACCGTGTCCTGTAAAATTAGGATGGTATCAGTAATATCCACAATGCTAGACAACTAAATGTTAATAAATATGTAAATGTCAGCACCCTGCAAGTTCACATTTGCACGCCGCAGGCATGGGTCCCCCAGAGTGCTGCTGTCCCACCCCTCGCCAGCTGGGCAGAGGCACCCCACAGCACCCCATGGCTCCCATAGGGATGATGCTCCGTCTGGCCTGGGCACAGGTGGTGATGCTGGCGTGGTGATTCCTGGCAGTGTCAAACCCAGCCTGATTGCGGCTCCGTACTCTCTTTGCTTTCTCTGTCACAAATTTTCGCACACCTTTCATATCCCTTTTCTGGGTGACTCCTTTTTGTTGAAAGTCATGCATAGTTCCCCAGCTGCTGCTTAATCTGGCTGATGGTCATCTCCCACTTCAACACCATCAGCGGGGGGCTGACAGCATCATCCTCTTTAACATGATCAATTTTGGGCAAATGCCTTCGAGGCAGTGGTGTGTGTTCATTGCACACACACACACACACACACACACAGCATATGCTGACATTTGTACCCTAACACGTGGCATTAACCAGGCCATTGCTGAGCAGGGGCTGGAGGCCCCCCCCCCCACCCCCACCCCCTAAGGCACAATACACAGGGGAACAGAACACATGGGAACATGTTTCTTTAAAAGAAAATGTGCAGTTATAACAGTGCAACAAGAGCAACAGAGAGCAACACACCCTTGCAGACAAAACGGCTCACTATTTCACAACCATCTGCAGAGTTAGAAAATAAAGAGTATTCTGCTGTGGGACACTGCAGTTCTGCTGCAGGACTTCATCTTTCCTTTTCCATTCCAAAATCTGAAAATAGAAGTTAAAGTAATCAAAATGTTTTGCTGGGAAAAGGAAATGCAACGGAAATTACACCTGGAGAGGCAATTTCTGAACACCAGGTTAACTGTGTCAGGTCTTCCAGGCATTCAGCTCCCTGACTTGTCTGCAAAAGGGCTTCCCCCAAGCTTTCCCCCCCTCCCCAGAGGTCCCAGCCTCCCTGCCATTGAAGTCAGGGCACTGACTACAAGAGCTGCTGACAATGTCCCAGGATTTCCAGCAACAATTTCTCAGCCAGGGAAGCCAGTAGAAACACGGGAGTCCTCAGGTCTCCCTAGGGAGCCCGTGTATTTCCAATTAGGCTGAAATCCACTGATGCCCCACCTATTTCACCAGAAATTTGCTGAAAGTGCTGTTTCCATCAACCATTTCCCTTCCAACAAAATCCAGTGTTTCAAGTTCAGGCCGGCTCCTGATTAGCTTTAGCAACTTGTGTGACAGTCTTGCGTCTAAGATTAAAAGGCAACAGGAACAAAGTCAAGATTAACCCCCCTAACTTGACCTGTTCGCTGGTTTATTTGTTATTTTTCATGTTAACTGACCCCTACAATATGTATCCTTGCTGGGAGGAAAAACCAGAATGGTAAGTGTTTTTAATTGGCTCATGAAGCACTTTGTCTGAAAGATAAACCTGCTCTAATCCCAGGTTCTGTTGTCTCCAGCGTCCTCCGTATCTGGCATATTTGAGTTGTCAACAGCTGCAGCGGTCATAGTGTCTGTTTTTCAGCAACGTGAGGTAACATGTATCCCTCAGGGTTCAGATTTCAGGAATGGTTTTTGCACTATTTATCTATGCAATAAAATCAAAGAGAGAAGAGATATCAGAGGTAAGAGTCCCATCTATTGGCCAGAAGACGAAAATGATAACCAAATGCTTTCCGAATCTTCAGAATATTCTATCTACTATGAAAAATTATAAAAAAAGAAAAATTACCAATAATAAGGAATTATCTGAGTGCTAACAAATGCAGAAAAGTAGTTGTTCATTTAGAGAGGAAAGAAAAGGAAAAAAATCAATCATTTGGGAGAACTAACAAGGGAGGAAAAAGTAATGAAAAGGTAGCTAAAGTGCAAGAGTTAGGTCAGCAGGTCAGCTTGGAGTAAAGTCCCAGACTTGCGTTAAAGAGATTTTTCTCTTGCTTTCAGAAGAGCAGTCTTCTTACCCTTGAAGTACGACTGGCCTGTCCATTGCCTGTCATTTTTGCAGTAGGCAAAGTATCTTTTACTCTTTCCATGTACACGAAGGGGTCCAGATTCTGCCCTGAGAGTGAAAGACCAAACACTCAAAGACGTACCTCAGGTTCCAGCAGTTAAAGGTTGCCTCAGGAAGAGGCAGGAGGGATCAATCATTTCTCAGCCGTGTAAGCTTTTAAGCACGCTTGTGCCTTTTCTGCACTCCCTGCTGCAGCCTGCTCCCTGCCCTGCTCTCCTGGTACCCGAAGCCCTTTCCACAGAGACAGCTGGCTTTTAGGCATTACTAGTACAAAATCTGACCTCATCGCTGCAAGGATTTAGGACCTCAGAAACTATTTAAAAGAAATACTTAATAGTAATACTACATGAATCTCAGCATTATTTATTAGTGTCCCATTTCTCTGTTACTGTAGAGGTAAGATTCATCTTTGGCTTGCATGTTTAAATACAGAATGTACATGTGAGCCAGCCATCTAAGACCCCACTCTGGTCAGTGCAGAGCAGCCCACATGTGGGTGCCTAATGCTGCTTGGGATCTCATCAGGTACCCAACTGTTGTCCTGGAGGAGCACGGGGCTTCCTGCAGGTCCTGCGCTGCCCTCCTAGCTGCCCTGTGCTGAAGTCTTCAGGGCATCTCAAATGGCTCTAAACATCAATGCCTGGGCAACTGTAGCAGCCTCTAGTTCACAGGCAGACACTTACAACCAGAGACCTGGAGCTGGGAGTCTCCAGTCCCAAGCTGCACCCATCCCTAAGGAGTGAAGAGCAGCTCTGTGCCAGGGCTGAGTTGCCCCAGTCCCAGCTCAGTAGGGGTTAAAAGTGCAGAGTTTTTCTCTGGATATTTTCACTCAAAATCCTGCATTGGCTCAACTCAAATCCAGAATTCCTCTGTTCTAGTAACATTAAATTTAGATTGCAGTATGTATTCACTGCTGAGAGACAACACTGTCTACAGTAACCTGAGATATGGTCTCCCGAAATGCAGATTTCTCTAACAGTGCACCAAGAGCTGTAGCAAGGGCAGGGTGAAAGGGATGCCTGTCTCAGGCAGCCTTTGAGGGTTTCAGAAGCTCCAAATAGGGGTCATCCCTCTGCACACCTCTGCCGGCTGCTGCTACCATTGCCCATGAGGAGGGGCTGTGGGTCAGCAGCAGTGACAGCCAAGCCTGGTGGGGATGGGGGTTAACGGGGGCCTTACCACTGCAGGTGTAATGGATGAGGGTGGCCCCAGTGCTGAAGCGCATCACTTCATCTCGGTGTATACTGCTGGATTTTCATGGTTTAGTACCAGCAGTAGTGCTGCTCAGCCCTGCCGGTGCACGGCTGCTGAGAAATGATGCTGAGCCTATGACTAACCCTGCTCCTCCAGTGCAGCACTGAGCAGTAGGACCTTTCTCATCCAGAGGTCTTAATGATTAAACCCAGGAACAAAGAAGAGAGACAGATTTTCTTTTTCAGTTGAGAAAAACCTTTATCTTGATTGCTGAGTTCAGTCATTCTTGGACATTGTACTTGCAGGTATTTGGAAGGTCAAAAAGCAAAAGCAAAGCTAAACTACTAAGAAGGAGGGAATCTTTTTTGCCATTACTTTGGTCATGCATGAAGCTGGGATTGTTTCTACAGGAAAACCTCTATAGGAACTGTCACTTTTAAATAACTCCTACTGTTCTCCTTGAGGTTTAATTCAGGAAATTTTATTCAAAGCAGGGCCATGCTCTATTGTTTATGAGTTCTAGCACCATTTCATCACTCTAACACTTGAGTGAGTTTTCGATAGCTTTTTAAATGACACGATCAAAATCTACCAATCCATAATATATTTTCTGAAGTTTACCTCAGAGATAAATGTTTGTTTTCCATGTAAACAGTTTAATTTGGAAAGCACAAAAATGTTTTGTTTGAGCAGGCTGCTGCTGGGTTCATTTTAGAGCAAGAATTCCAAGGAATTTTTTTTATTTTTTGTGTGTATGTGCTGAACACTGCCACCAGCAACACGAGTGACAGCAGCTTCCCAGATGCCAAAACACGTGGTGCTTGAAAACTGTTTCCTACCACTCACTCCATAAGGATGGTGTCGGACACTGTCTTTCATGTTCCTGGCAAAAATCTTTTCTCCATCTTGGACTGGCTCTCCAGAAAGTTGTCTGAGCAAGAACATAAGAACAAACATACTGGATCAGTCCAAAGCCAGAAACGGATGTCTAGGCAAAAGCACAAGAATAGGACAAGCACACATCGCATCTTAGGAGTCTTCTTCAGTCATTTGCAGCTTATGAGCTTCATGAGTCTTGTGATAACTGTCCATTTAGGAAGCCCCAATGGATTTCTCTTCCATGAAGTTGTCAAATCATGAACCCATGTAACTTTTAGCACCTGTGATGGTCTGTTGCAAGAGCTGCACAGAAGCCTCTACTTCCAGCGTGCTATAAGAATAAAGCAAATTATCTTACTTTTCCTGGAACTTTTGGTATTTTTTTAAGCTAAGTGGGTTCAAGTGTTTGGATATCTTGAAAGCACAAGACCTGTATTCTAGGCTAGCTTTGATATTCTGCTAGAAAGCCGCAGTAAAGGAAAAGGTGTTTAATCTTCAGACAGTTGGGATTTTTTTTCCTTCATGAAATGACATTATACTAATGGAAGCTGTTTAGCACATAGTGGTTTGGACATAAAATTACTGTAGCACTATATAATGCATATGTCCTGCCCTCCCTACATTCAGGTGAAAGCCCTGGGGGTGAACTGCAATGCTCCAGTAAAGACAGCTCATTGCAGTTACAAAGCTGTACTCCGACATCCCCTTATTCACCTTTCTGGTCAAAAAACATTTGCAAAAATGCACATATGGAGCAAGTAAAACAAAACAAAATGGAGAAGGTTGTGTGTATTATGTGAGACAATGGAACTAAGGGGAGAAAGCCAAAGTCACTGAAGATCCCTGCCTGGGCTGACTGGTGGACCAGCCCGTGTTGGGAAGCTGTCATGCCTGTGGAAGAGAGGGATAATAAGGTAAAAATGGTGGACAAGCCCACTGCATAAATAGCATGATGTGTTGTAACCTGGCCACCTCTTACAGACCATGAACGTGGCTGTTGTTTGCTGAGAGGAGTGCCCATTTCAGGCATGGCTGAGGGGAGCCCTTGCTGCAGGTGCTTGGTGCACTCCCACCAGCTGCAAGAGGCATCCAAAGCTCCTGTTTTACACAAGTGATTTGTATCACCAGAGCGCCCAGATATGTGATGGGGAGGAGAATTAAAAACAATGTTTGTTTGCTTCTACCCATGAGCACCAGAGCAGGAAAAGGCACTTACCTGAGCAGTAAACCCCATCACAAAAATGCAGTTGTAACATTTTCCATCTTAGAAGCTGCTAATTCATCAATATCTGAACATTTTCATTTTATTGTGAAGATGAAAAACACCTCCAACCCTTAAAATAATTTCCTTTGAAAAAATTATAAAACAGGGCTAGCAGCAGCCTGTTTGGTACTGTGGAGCTCAAAACAGGAGGTCCTGCATTATGGATCTCTGACATCTTCCTAAGCAGCAAGGAACAAAATGTTTTTAAAGGTAATATAACAGAAATGTGTATGCAGAAGAATGCTGTTAAAGGGTTTAAATATTTATGTAAACAGAGGGCTGACCTCTAGTTTTCCATGAAAATTGCCACAGCTGTTCTCTCCAGAAAGCTTATTAAAATTGCATCTTTCTTGGAGAAAGATTATGTTTGCTCTTACCTTGATCGTATGATATCAGGTGATGTAAATTGATACAAAATCCAATGTGTGGATCAATACTGTGATAATAATGCTAAGAGAACTGAAAAAATGGATAAAAGCATCACTCTTCACAGAAATGTTGATTCACTGACCACCTGTCTTACTTCAGTTCAGTGCTTCACCACTTTAGCTTGGCATTGGACAAGCCAGCCCATAAATTAAATAGCTGAAGTCATACTATAATTCTTGGCTACCCTGGTCTATTTTTTTAAGCTGTCAACATCTAAAATGTCACATGTATTTCTTTTTGGGTAGATAGTGAGCATGTGCCAAGTCCTGCCTACTCATCTTAAGCATGAACACAGACAAGTAGCAATTATAGTCTTGGTTTCTATTAGTCACTCAAACCAAAATAAGAGCTCTTCAGAGTTTGAATATGTGCTTTAATTATATTTCTATTTATTTACTTAAACAAATTCACTTGACATGTTAGAGGACTGTGCCCATATCCTGCACTCAGACAGCAACAGAAGCAAAAGAACCCATTATGAGCTTTAAAATGTCACAATAAAAGGTTCATTCTTACAGGCCATTAGGATTCCATTAGTCTCATCTATTTGTTTCCAGGCTGCCCTCAGACTGAAAAGCGAGTATCTAATCAGATGCCTTCATTAGATTAAAAAAAAAAAAAAAAAAAAAAAAAGCAATGTGATTTAACAAAGAGAACAGTGGATGGGTGCCCACTCAGCTGGAAGGCTGAGAAGCAGCTCAGAAAGATGTTCCTATACGTTTTGGACAAATTTAAATTACATAGAGTGACATTTCTGATAAACAAATATTGCAATGATGTGACCAAGGTTATATTGTTGATTTTAGAGTATAACAGTAGCTGTTGACATATTTTTACCCTCATTGTTGGCATAAGGCAGCTATACCAAAATACGGAGAGAAAAGTTTACGTAATTTTCCTAGATGACAACGTTTCCATGTTGATCACTTAAATAGCACCAGAGAGTGGCCTAGATCAGATGCCAAAATAAAAGATTAAAAGCCTGCTGCTGGATACACCAAAGCCTTAGGCTCCAGTCCAGCAAAGAACATAAGCCATTGATTAAGAAGAATGTCAGGTTTAAGCCGTCTCATCTTCATTACAGGTCTGTGCCTGGTGGGATCTAAGTGCGTCCTTGCAGTGCAGCACATGCTTAAAGCCCTCATTTGGCAAAGCATGGGATGTGCCTCCCCAGAAGTCTTATGCAACCTGTGCAGAAGTCCTCGCTGTCAAGCCCTCAGTGCTATTCTTACCTTACGGGAGCCAGATTTTAACAAGCCACCTGAGCATGGACTGTATCTTCACATGCTCTACACCTGTACGAGTAGGCTTAAAGGTGAGCTCGTGAACAGAAAGACACAATATTTTGTGTGTTATCCAGGTGTGACTGTGCCAAGATCCCAGGAACCAAGAATGAGGCAAAATGCTAAAAGAAGTTGTTAGTCCATATAGCCAACAGGTATACTTGCTCAATGAAAAGATATTCTGGAAAGAATAGAGAGATATCTTTTAGCACTTAATCAGTCTCCTGTAAGGTTAGCATGATGTCTTTTGGGGGGAAGAAGTTGCCCTCTCTAGAACAGCAGAGGGTACTACATCTCCTTTTGAGACCTGAGTACCCTGCTGCAGGCAGGCAGGAATTGTTCTGATCAGGGGCCGAGTCCTACATTCCTCAGCACGGGATAAATGCTGCACTGGAAAAACATGAATGGGCTCAGAGACTGAACAGTGCTCTTGTTCTGCAGAAATGATGCTTGTGGGAACAAGAGGTAGAGGATTTTTTTGAAAAATAATAGAACATGTCAGTAGATGAGTAAGAAGTTGGGGGCAAATAAACTTTCAAAACCATACTGCAAGATAAGAGGAAAAAATTCAGAAACTAACTGAGCTTTTTTGAGAAAACCAAGAATTATCATTCAGCATCAGGAGTAAAACGCTTGATGGCTTCCCAGTAAAAACATTTGAAATCTCACATTAACATGACACGTTTTCTACATTTAGCTGGTAAAAAAATTTTATTTCTACCTTTGGTAGCCATAATAATTCATATAGGGTTATTACCATGTAAGGGGTTTCTGCATTTATGTCACAGCCGTGTCTAGAGAACAGCAGGTAGACAGAAAGAATTAGGAATAAAAAAACCCAGCTATCCAGAGGAAAGAGAAAAAAGGATGTGTTATTTCAAGCTGTGGCAGTGGTTATGAGGCCAGCACTTGCAGATCCTGACATCTCGTGGCATACCAAGGTAACTGCAAAACTCTTCGCTTTCTTATTTTATTTTATGGGAGGTTTTTGGTTTGTTTTGCTTTATTTTATTTTTGAGGAGTGCTTGGAACAAACGTTGGTGCATAGAACAAAATTTTTACTAGAGGTTCTAAAGTGGGAAGCCTTAAAAACACAAGGAGGTTAAGAATACAGCTGAGCACCAATCTGGGAAAGAAATATCAGGTAACCTCTCCCATGCTTATAGGTGCTACACAAAATATCTTTAATTACACTGAAAAATACCTTAATGTTAATAATATGTAGTTTTAATATTTCCTAAATCTACAGCTTTTGATCACAAAATCTACAGTCTGCGAGTAAGAGTCTATATGATCTTTTCTATGTTCAGAGCAAGGTATTTTAATTCTGTAGACCTCCTGACTGCCAATACCATGCTGTATTTTGGGAGTCTGAAAATCCTTTCCTACTCTTTTCCATAGCATCTATGTGGTTGCCAAACTTTTGGGACAGACCCTGCCCATTGCCAGCCACATGCTGCAGTGTATTTGTCCCCTGGCACTTCCCTTATGGCCCAGCGTAGCAGCCATACATCATGCTTATTCATATTAGGCCCTGCATTTGGTTACCTATGGATATGTTGTTGATGTGTTAGAAAGGTTTATTGATGTGTTAGGGTTATTGATGTGTTAGAAACCATGGAACCACCTGAGAATGGTCACGTAGGAAGTAGGGCTTCTCCCCCCAAAAAAGTTGGCGGGATCAACGGCCCAACTGAAATGCATTTACACCAACACACTGTGATGGTTTAACCCTGGCTGGACGCCCAGCTGCCCACCAAAGCTGCTCTATCACTCCCCTCCTCAGCCAGACAGGGGAGAGAAAAATATATCAAAAGTCTCATGGGTCGAGATAAGGACAGGGAGTGATCATTTGCTGGTTACCATCATGGGCAAAACGGACTCAACTGAGGGAAATTAGTTTAATTTATTACGAATCAAATCAGAGTAGAAGAGGATAAAAAAAAAAAAAAAAGAATCTTAAAACACCTTCCGTCCACCCCTCCTTTCTTCCCAGGCTCAACTTCACTCCCAATTTTCTCTACCTCCTCCCCCCAGCAGTGCAGGGCAACAGGGAATGGGGGTTGGGGTCCGTCCATCCCACGCTGTCCCTGCTGCTCCTTCCTCCCCAGGGAGGACTCCTCACCCTCTGCCCCTGCTCCAGCCCGGGGTCCCTCCCACGGCAGACAGTCCCCCCCGCGCTGCTCCAGCCTGGGCCCTGCCCCAGCCTGGGCTCCTCTCCCCACGGGGCCACAGGCCCTGCCAGGAGCCTGCTCCAGCGCGGGCTTCCCACGGGGTCACAGCCTCCTTTGGGCATCCATCTCCTCCGGCACGGAGTCCTCCATGGGCTGCAGGTGGGTATCTGCTCCAACATAGTCTTCCTCATGGGCTTCAGTGGAATGTCTGCTCCAGCACCTGGAGCACCTCCTCCCCTCCTGCTGGACTGACCTTGGTGTTTTCAGGGCTGTTTTCTCTCACATCCTCTCAACTCCTCTCTCTCCAGCTACCATTCTGTCTCAGGACCTTTTTTCCCCCCTTCTTAAATATATTATCCCAGAGACACTACCACCATCACCGATGGACTCAGCCTTGGACAGCGGTGGGTCCACCTTGGAGCCAGCTGGCATTGGCTCTGTCAGACACTGCTGCTTCCAGCAGCTGCTCGCAGAAACCACCCCTGTAGCCCCCGCCACTACCAAAGCCTTGCCACACAAACCCAATACATGCACACAGCATGGCAACAAACAGAAGGACCTGGAAGCCATTCTGCAGCAGGAAAACTATGATGTAGCTGCCATCACAGAAACATGGTGGGATGACTTGCAGAAGTGGAGTGCTCCCATGGATGGTGGGAACTTTTCAGGTGGGATAAGCAAAGAAGGAGAGGCAGTGGGGTAGCCCTGTATGCTAGGGAGTGTTTTCATTGTCTAGAGCTTAACGATGGTGACAATAGGGTTGAGTGTTTATGGGTAAGAATCAGGGGGAAGGCCAACAAGGCACATAGCATGGTGGGAGTCTGTTATAGACCACCCAAGCAGGATGAAGAGGCAGACAAAATATTCTATAAGCAGCTGGGAGAAGTCTCATGATCGCTAGCCCTTGTTCTCATGGGGGACTTCAACTTACCAGATGTCTGCTGGAAATACAATACAGCAGAGAGGAAACAGTCTCAGAGGTTCCCAGAGTGTGTGGAAGATAAGTTCCTGACACAGCTGGTGAGTGAGCACACTAGGGAAGGTGTACCACTGGACCTGTTGTTTGCAAACAGAGAAGCACTTGTGGGTGATGTGGTGGTTGGAGGCTGTCTTGGGCATAGCAATCATGAAATGACAGAGTTTTCGATTCTTGGAGAAGTAATGGGGTAGCAGAACTGCCACCTTGGACTTCCAGAGGGCAGACTTTGGACTATATAGAAGGCTGGTTGACAGAGTCCCTTGGGAGGCAGTCCTGAAGGGCAAAGGAGTCCAGGAAGGCTTCAAGAAGAAAATCGTGAGGTTATGTAGTGAGAAAATTAGAAGGGCCAAAGCCCAGCTAGAACTTAATCTGGCTACTTCCATAAAAGACAACAAAAAATGTTTCTATAAATACATTAGCAACAAAAGGAGGGCTAAGGAGTATCTCCATCCTTTACTGGATGTGGGGGGAGACATAGTGACAAAGGATGAGGAAAAGGCTGAGGTACTTAATGCCTTCTTTGCCTCAGCCTTTAATAGTCAGACCAGATGTTCTCAGGGTACCCAGCCCCCTGAGCTGGAAAAATGAGACAGGGAGCAGAATGAAGCCCCCATAATCCAAGGGGAAATGGTTAGTGACCTGCTACATCACTTAGACACATACACAAGCCTATGGGGCTGCATGGGATCCACCCAAGGGTACTGAGGGAGCTGGAAGAAGTGCTCACCAAGCCACTTTCAATCATTTATCAGCAGTCCCAGCTAACAAGGGAGATCTCAGTTAACTGGAGGTTAGGAAATGTGACACCCATCCACAAGAAGGGTGAGAAGGAGGATCCAGAGAACTACAGACCTGTCAGTCTGACCTCAGTGCCAGGGAAGGTTTTGGAGCAGAAAATTTTGAGTGCCATCAGGACAACCAGGTGATCAGGCCCAGTCAGTATCTGTTTATGAAAGACAGGTCCTCTTGACTAACCTGATCTCCTTCTGTGACAAGGTGACCTGCTTAGTGGATAAGGGAAAGGCTATGGGTGTTTTTTACTTGGATTTTAGTAAAGCCTTTGACACTGTTACCCACAGCATTCTGGAGAAACTGGTTGCTCATGGCTTGGATGGGTGTATACTTCCCTGGGTAAAGAGCTGGATGGATGGTGGGGCCCAAAGAGTTATGGTGAATGGAGTTAAGTCCAGTTGGCAGCCGATCACAAGTGGTGTTCCTCAGGGCTCAGCAATGGGGCCAGTTCTGTTCAATACCTTTATCAATGATCTGGACGAGGGGATTGAGTGCCCCCTCAGTAAGTTTGCATATGATGCCAGGTTGGGCGAGATGAGGCTGCACCTCGAGGACTGTGTTCAGTTTTGGGTCCCTCACTACAAGAAAGACATTGAGGTGCTGGAACATGTCCAGAGGAGAGCAACAAAGCTGGTGAGGGATCTGGAGCAAAAGTCTTACAAGGAGCTGCTGAGGGAGCTGGGGTTGTTTAGTCAGGAGAAGAGGAGGCTGAGGGGAAACCTTATCGCCCTCTAAAACTACCTGAAAGGAGGCTGTAGTGAGGTGGGCGTCAGTCTCTTCTCCCAAATAACTACTGATAGGACGAGGGAAAATGTCCTCAAGTTGTGCCAAGAGATGTTTAGATTGGATACTAGGAAAAATGTCTTCAGCAAAAGGGTTGTCAAGCACTGGAACGGGCTGCCCAGAGAAGTGATTGAGTCCCCATCCCTGGAGATATCTAAAAGATTATTAGATGTGGCACTGAGGGACATGGTTTAGTGGTGGACTTAGCAGTGTTAGGTTAATGGTTGGACTTGATGTTCTGAAAGGTCTTTTCAAACCTAAATGATTCCATGATTCTGTGTTACTCTCCATGGATACAAAGCCATTCTTCTGCCTACTACTACCCAAATTTAATCCAGTGCTCCACTTTAAGCTTGTACTTAAATTCTGTAGAGAATTGGGACTTTGTATTTCTTGCTCTTGAAAATGCGAAAAGAACATAAGTAATTATTGCTCTCAGTACAGCATAAACATATTTGTTCACAATTCCTTTAATTTCTAAGAGATTTTCAGTTTTCATTATTATTCACTGTTTCACCAGTTTTGTCTTTATTAGGTATTCATAAAAAATACTTCATTATCATCCATAAAGCACTGTTCATTAACATAGCTGCTCTGTGAATTCAATTGTTTCTTCATTAGCAACAGCTCCTCCAAAAAGCAGGCCTTTGATGCTTGTTTGAATTACTTGTATCTTTTCATTTCCTCAGTTGTGTTTCTGAAAGATTTCATTTTTTCTACAGCTATTTACATTTATGAATATCCTTGTAAGCTCTGCGCTTCTAATTTGTGATGTGTTTTTCTTTCAACTACATTAGCTCTTCATACAAATGCAAAGGCACAGCATTTATTCATAGGCTTCATCCTGCATTTGTGAGTGTTAATCTATTAACTCTCTCTATTCCTTTAGGCAGGAATGAAAACATTTGTCCTCTAGCATGCTCCAGTGAAGAAGGTACAATTTTAAAAGCCCCACGGTTTCATTCCCCTTAACTTGGATGCCTGGCAAAACCTGTACCGAGAACTAAGCATATGTATGGTGCATGACACACAGAGGTTGCATTTTGCAGATAACATCAAATGAATCAAATCAAGTGACTGGAGAATGATTTAAAAATAAATATATCTTTTCTTTGCTTGAGTGTTGCTTTCACCTTGCTGGATGATGACCCACATAGCACTTTTCCTCCTAGACCACTGCCCTGCCCACCAGGCTGTGATGCCCAGATGCTCCTCCTGTTTCACAACCAGCTGGGAGAAGGAGAGGACCTCCAGTGCCAGTGAGGGCCTCCAGTGTGGGTGAGGAGCTCTACTGTGGGTGAAGACCTCCAGTGTGCTCTGCTGCACCACTGAACCACCTTGGCCCCCTGCAGCTCTGACCTGCCAAGTTCTCCAGCTTGCCTCCCTTAACATACTATTTGGATTTCAACAAAATTAATTTTTCCTGATTGTAAATCCCTGATCCAACACTGACTGGAAATAGGTTGCTTTCAAGAGCTGTTGACCTCAGGAAAAGGGACTAAGGAAAGTTTCTGAGTGTATTCTTTTTAATCCTATCACTTTTGGTATTTTTAAAGCCTCATTTCTGGAATGGAGAATATTTCTTATGGGACAGATGGTTCAAAAATTTGAGAATTACATAAAACAGGGAGGACAGATTTGTTGAACCTTCCCTCTAGATGCATCTCGCTCTTTATAGAGAACCTAAGCATAGTTACAGCTCCTCACACACTTGGGTGTGAGATCGTTCCTCTTTTCTGGATACTACAGTGGTAGGCAAACTTCAAATATATTCTTGAAGCCAAGGACAGTTAAGGCTAAAAGATGTCAGCTATGTCCTTTGCTTATGATGACTATATGATATAAAGTCATATGCCTACATTTGTAGCAATGCACTCATCCTCCATGCAAACAGTTAAGAAAGTAATACAAGCCTTCTACTTCCACCACAAACTCAGGCCAAGGTAAAAAACCAAAGCCAGCTGGCCAGCTTTCAAGAACAGCTCACTTGCTGGATGGAAAGAGAGGAGCTTTGTTGACATGGAAACCTATAATTTCAATATATATCTGTAATTAACAGATAAAATAACAAGATGAGAAAGATCTCAAAAAGCTGTGATCAATTATAGTTGTGAGAGTTTTTAATATCCACATATTAGGGTTGAACGAGTGAAAACAGTGACAAGGAAGGTGTTAAACCAAATTGTTGTTACTGGGCTGGTGTTAGAGGGCTCAATGGGAATGTGAGAAATGAAACAACAGTAATCTGATGCTGGAGCGTGTTTCTGTATCAGGGCTCTGTTGCTGCTATATAAAGGAGCTTCATGTGGATTTCATCTGTGCACATTCAAATGAGAGCTGCTGCTCTGAAAATTTCCAAACAGAATAGATGGCAAAGAGAGAAAAACGGGTAGAATATTTAAAGAGAGGTGCAGAGAGACAAAAGATCCAGCCACAATACAAATGCTGAGGTTGCATAACCACACTCATATCTGATGACACCGGAGGACACTAAATAGCTCCAGTTTGGGAACAATCCTTGTGACAAGGAGGTGGTTACAACCCTTTAGTCATCAGACAAATCCATACCAGAGATGATCTGGAGCAAGCAGAGGGAATGAGGCTTTCAGACATAGTACATGATAGAAAGAATTCTTCCACTATGGCTTTTCCCTCTTTCTGGGGCATTTCATGGTTTTCAAAGACCAAGTAATTGTCCAGGACACTTCTACACACTGTGTGCATTATTAGTTCAGGTTTTGATAACACCTCAGCAATAAACCTTATTCCCTTGGAAAGAAACCCCTAAATAAGTATGTGGCCCATGCACCAGCCCAGAAATAGAAGGGTACAATTCACTAGAGCCAGCTAACATTTTCATGTTCAGAAGTGACAGGCTCAGTCCCTCTAAAGAGAAAATGAGCTTTGTTGTTACACTGTTCTCTTGATATTTACTGTTAAAATAAATTCTGTTCTTGAATTCAGGTGTTTCACTAAAAGATCTGGGGATGCAACACCCTTCATAGATAGGAAAGGACTATTACAGGGAAGAGGGCACAGATCTAACTAGCTTTTCTGTGTCTCACCTGAACTAAGAAGGTGGACTTCCCAGCTGGCTTCATTTATGGTAACAAAAATTGTCTGCGATGCAAAGTCATTTGTATTTCCCCACTCACCAAGTCTGGGCTGAACTGGCGATGCAAAATAAAATAAATAACTAAAAAAAGAATCCATTCATTTGTATGTAAATAAAGTAAACATAGCAAAGACTAGCTGGGGTTACCATCTGCTGCACTGCTTTTTCACATAGATATAGTAACTGCTTGGTGGTAGTGTAACTCATCTCCTGGTGTTTGATGGCTGTGGGTCTAATCACTTTTCCAAAAGTCATTGCAAATTTGAGGGACTTCAAAACTTGCAGTAATCACTTACTTTTTTGTCTTCATTATGTGGTAGAATACTAGTGAGATCCAAGGGAGAAGAACAAGATATATGTTTCAGATCACTGTAAGTATAATAAAACCCAAGAGTTAAGTGACAGCTCTATTGTATTTCTGAACTTTTCCTTCTTAACTGCGCCTTTTTAATAATCTCCCTCTCCTGTTTTGTAAAATCCGAAAGGCCAAAGGCTCCCTCACCAGAAAAAGTTCATTGTAACTAGGTCGCTGATCTCTTCATCATTATTTTTATGGGCCTTCAGAAATTACAAGGAGATAAAACTGTGGAAAAATAGAATAACTGCCTTCCTCGCTGTCTGTGCACCTGCTGACCGTCAGGAAGGAAAGGCACAATTTGCTGCATATCTGCTCCTGCTCCCCAACTCACTACAGCCCCCGATGTGTGAAACCCTGGGCATAAATGAAGATAACTGTCAGGCTTTAAGTGTGGAGGGTGTTTTTAATACAAGTCTTACGTTAGGACAAGGTAAACCTCGAGGCACAAATACATCATTCTTTTTCACACCATTTAAGCTAGGTGAATGTTTCTTAGTGCTCAGTAAATATGTGTATTTTGCTGCAGAGCCAGAGCATGCTGCAAAAAGGTATTGTTCCGATAAGGATGAAAATCAAGCATGGATTTAAAAGTCTTCCTCACAAAGATATTCTGTTTAATTGGTAGCATTTATGTGAAGCCTAGTCAATTTTCAGCCTTCTGGTTCACCATTCACTTTCTATGTACAAGTTTTCCAATTGTCCCACTTAGAGGCTCTCGTCACTTCAACCACAAGCTCTACATGATACAAAAAGGTGATCCCCATCGAGTTAGCCATGGCTGGGTGAGGTGATGGAGGTGGTGATGGGACCAGGAGGAGAAGAGCACTGGCCCCATGCTCCATGCTGGGGTTATTAACCTCTCACTGCGTGCCTTCGCCCCTCTGCCCAGGCAGCCCAGCCTGCCTGAGCATCAAAATTACTTCATTTGAGCTAAAGAGGTCAGAATACGATGAGACACATCCCAGGCTAAAACCTGAGATAGTTACAGCTTCCTCAGTTGGAATTAGCTGTATCTTGCTATGGGCAAGCACGTACAACGTTGTGTGACTTCTACAAAAAATTAACAGTATTCACACATTGCATAACCATTAAAACACCACAGGCACAGATGTGACTGAGTCTTCCAGTCTGTGTCAACTTTGTCTCCTTTTTCACTGACATGACAGTGATCCGCTAGTTGTGCCATCGGTAGTCCAACAACTGAAACGGCCATGGACAGTGAATAGATGTCTGTGCCTGCACTACAGCACATGGCTCAGATAACCTCTCTGGGAGGTAAATGAAGTGAAATACCACATTGCTCTTCCTTTCTCAATGCTGGACTAACTCCTCCTCATGAAAATGTTGAACTGCACTGTCTTTCAGCCAGTATATCTTTAGCCACTGCTGATTATATGGGTCTGAACGGGTATTTTGGGAAGTGTGTTGGGTCTGAAAGGGTAGTTTGGAAAGTTTGGGAAGTCGGTGAGTTTAGCCAGTGAGTGAAATATGCTGAAATCAATTAAAAAAAACCTCATCTGTTCTTCAGGACTAGTCTTTCTCTGTACATATTTCAACACAATAAATATCTCAGAAACACATCCTTTATATATTCCCTCTTATCAGAACAATTCCCTTTGGCCCTCCCAGGAA
>NW_009259600.1:8863345-8883846 GCF_000687185.1 Egretta garzetta | reverse complement strand
AGTGCTGGAAAAAATATTCAAAGCCAGATTACATTTTCTGTCCCTTTTATGCTCTCTTAATTAGCAAAAGTAGGATTGTGGATGCCTTAGGAGTCAGATTCTGCTTATTCTCACTAATTTCTGCGCCGTATTACTGTATCACCTACAGACCCTGAGGATACCAAGGCCTCCCTGTACTGTGTGCTGCACAGACTGATACCGTAGCCGCTTTCCGAAGGGTGGCAATCATTTTCTCTTGGAAGTCCGCGCAAGTTTTGTCACTCATTGCAGCAAGTCACAGATCCTCCCCATAACAAGCTAAATGGACAGGGGATCCAAAAAAGGACTACCCCACCCAAACACGTTTTGAGCTTAAGCAAAAAGGCATTAACATCTTTTCCTGATCCATCCAGTGCCATCCTTTCTGTCATATGGTTTTTCACCCACATTTTTAACTGTCAGCCTGGGTGCGTATCGCCAGCCCCTGATGCAAACCTCCTCATTTAGAATCAGACAGAAAATAGTTTTCCTCAAAGGGGTTATCTGAGGTGCCTTTTCTCTTAAATGCCCATCCTAGAAGCTGCTTCAGAGAGGGTTTTCTTACACAGAATCGGAGTCTGATGAGTTACTCTCTGAGCTAGTCAACAGAGAGACATTTCACTATGCCATTTGGATTATATTTCCCTGTCCTTATTTCTTTCGTTTTGCATGCAGCATTTCAGGATAATCACTTTTATTTGTTTATTTGTTTGTTTTTGTGCTGGTTTATGCAGAATTCTGTAAGTCTCATTTCTGTGTTGGTTAAATACTGAGCAGGTGCAGATGTGGCCCATCTGTGAAATGTGTAGTTTATATTGGGCAGAGGGGGAGGAAAAAAGGAAAAATAGTATTATTTGCCTTCTTTCTAGGAGGAGGAGATAGAGGGAAAAAGAAGAGGAAAGTTACTGCTGTAGCTGGGGCTGGAAGGCATGGATTTGGGCATGCTTCATCCTGAAGATGTGATAGTCATGTTATGACATTTTCTGATTTTGACAACAAATGTCAAAACTTTGCTATTCTAAGTGATCCTGCAGAGTGACAAAGAAAGACTGTGTTGAAAATGCATTGAAAACTCAGGGGTTTTAGTTGCCACGGAGAGTGACTATGCAGAGCCCTGAGCTCCCAAATAACCCAGCGTACTTCTTTTCCTTTCCTGTGAAAGCGTGAAAAGAGGAATGTACAGCAAAGGTAGTGAAGTAAAAAAGTGTTTGTCAATGGTAAGAGGCCAAATATTCATGCTGTGGCCCTTTTTAGGAAGCACATAGACAAAATTTGCATCTCATTGTTCCCAGCAAGCTCGTATATGCGTGTTTTGCACATTTTATCCCAGAACATGTATTGAAGTGGGCACGGTGCTTTGCGCATCTGCAACTGATGCATCAGTTTACGATGTGAAAAAGTACAGCGGCACTCTGGCAGATGGGCCGGAGCGTGCCCATGCCAGAAAGTCAGCCTGTGAATTAAGTTTGAAAAAGACAAGCAGATAAGTTAAAGGCCAATACAAACCTCTCAGTAGTCCCTGCTCGATTAGCTTTGAAAACAAAAGCTGGTGCATCAGACATGCTCCATCCTCAGGTATCTAGAACAATTCAGCCATACTTGGGGGTGCTGGTGGATGAAAAGCTGGACATGAGCCGGCAATGTGCGCTGGCAGCCCAGAAGGCCAACCATACTCTGGGCTGCATCGGGACAAGCGTGGCCAGCAGGTCGAGGGAGGGGATTCTGCCCCTCTACTCTGCTTTGCTGAGACCTCACCTAGAGCACTGCGCCCAGCTCTGGGGCCCTCAGTACAAGAAGGACATGGACCTGTTGGAGCGGGTCCAGAGGAGGGCCACAAAAATGATCTGAGGGCTGGAACACCTCTCCTATGAGGACAGGCTGAGGGAGTTGGGCTTGTTCAGCCTGGAGAAGAAAAGGCTGCGGGGAGACCTGATTACAGCCTTTCAGTACCTAAAGGAGGTCTATAGGAAAGATGGGGAAAATCTTTTTAGTAGGGCCAGCTGTGACAGGACAAGGGGTAATGGTTTCAAACTAAACCAGGGTAGGTTTAGACTGGATATAAGGAAGAAATTCTTTACAATGAGGGTGGTGAAACACTGGAATAGGCTGCCCAGAGAGGTGGTGGAGACCCCATCCCTGGAAGCATTCAAGGCCAGGTTGGATGGGGCTCTGAGCAACCTGATCTAGTTAGCGGTGTCCCTGCTCCTGCGGGGGGGTTGGACTAGATGACTTCTAGGGGTCCCTTCCAACCCAAAACATTCTATGATTCTATGATTTCCAGTGCTTTCAACATTTTCTGTAGTACAGAAAGATCCTGTTGATAAATGCCTCAGCTAATTTTGAACTTCACGGAGTGTTTAGTTAATGCATAGTCATGCAACATCCATGTAACTTGGGCAATTCAGTAAACTTGCAAATGCTGGTTGCTGTATGGGTTTTTGACTTGGCTTTTTGTAGCTGTCCCTGGTTACCAGAATAAATGAACCTTGATGCAAAAAACTTAATTATTTACCTTAGGAGAGAGTTTAAGTGCTAGGTGAGCTCTCTGAAGAATCTAAAACCACCTGAAGGCTGCCACTTAGAAAGGAATAAACAACTTACCCAGCTACAGAAAATAATTTTTAGCTGTGACAAATTTGTCTTGCTGTTTTTTACAAAAAGAAGGAAGTGCTTTTTAACAATTTTCTATGATAATGTTTCTCATAAAAAACCCCTTACCCTAACTTTAGCTCTTGCCTGAAGAACCATATATATCTAATTTCTGCTAACCATGCCCAGATCTTAATTTCATAAAGAGGTTTTTTTCATGTATCAGCACATTAATTTATTTTAGCTGAAAAAATTTTTACAGAGGAAATCATGATATAGTCTTCTTAAAAAAGTATAATTTTTATCTGGAAGAATAAAAAAGGGATGCTGGAACTACCCTTGATTCCCTTTTGAAATGAGTAAAGCATGCATTTGGACACCATACCACCACTATGAAGATTTCCAGGAGAGATGGTAAGAATATTCTCTTGGCATTGATAGCAATATGTATAAATCACATCTCATATCTGACTTTGATAAAAGAATTTTATTACCAATTAATTCTATTAAGGCACCACTCAATTTTTTTGTCAGTGAATTACCTATTACTAACTTGAAGTCATTCAACTTTTCAGGAAAAATCTATTTATAAGTACTCATAAAGCAAACTAATTGAAAATGTAATTAAATAGAGGCCAGAATCTTAAATAAATGACAGATGCTTACTCCCTAGATTAAGCACACTAAGCAGGCAACGTTTCTCACATAACTTTTCCAAATAGTCCCATACGACCATTTTGCCCTTGACACTGACTGCTGAAGCAGTGTCATCCTCTGATAAAAAGTGGCATTTCAGTCCTGCTCGGGGGCGAGAGGAGAGCCCACACCTGCTGCGGCCGGTGCTGGCCCCTGACCATGGCAGAGGTTTGCTGCAGCCCCTTGCCGGCCTCGGCCAGCGCTCCGCGGGCAGCGGAGCATCCACTCTGGCACTGGCTCGTACGAGGCATGGGACAATTTTAGCGTGCAATGTTAAAAGCCTCCCTGCCCTCGGTTTTCCTTTGGTTATCCTCTGTTGCGAGTTCCCCCATGTTGCAGAAGTCCCAGTTCCATGTGCTTAAAATAATTTAAATGTCAGAGTCCTTTGGGAGGTACTGGGGATAACAAACCTCCTTCTCCAGCCTTGCCACAGTGGCACAGATTTTGCACCTACTGCATGCCAGGGTTGGCATGGCTCCAAAGGAGAGGCAGCGATTTAAGGAGATGAAGGCTGGAAGTAATGGATTCAAGGAGATGATGGCTGGGAAAGTCATCCCCCGCAGATGCAACCCTGGGTGGTGCTATGCAGGATCCTGCTCTCCCCGTGGAGGCTCCCCGGGCTGCCCAGCACCACCTGCCCTGCTGGACCCTGCCATGCCAAGCTGCCCACCCGTCTCTTGGCTTTGGCAGTGTAAGGACTGGTATTTAGTTATTTTCTAGAATAAATACTAAAAAGAAATAGTATTTAGCAATACATTTAATATTTTAACTAATGAATATGTTAACTGATTAATATATTTAACTAATGAATATATTAACTAATACATTTAGTATTTTCAGCCTCCTTCACCATTTGCTGCATTTCCCAATATTTTCACTGCCTGTACACATTGCCTGAACACTTCAGGAAATAACAAAGGCTACTTCTAACAGGGCTAACTTTCTCAAACCAGCCAGTACCAAAGTCCATCATTAGCTTCCTAAATGTGCTGCCTTCCAGAAATGCTGAACCATGACAGCACCTATTAACTTCAGGCTTAAATGTGGCCATGTTGTCCAAGATGCCATACAAATCTCTCAAATGTCTGTCGAGAACATCTTTTCCATAAATGACATAATGATGCTGCCTAACCAGCTACTTACTCCAGAGCTGGGAGTCGAGTCCATGGACACCACACCTGCTGCCATGGCAGTGGCACCAGCAGCCATGTCCTTGAGGAACATTTGTGTGGAGATGACATGAGTCACTGTGCAGGAGCTAAACAGCGAGTCCTGGTTTCTCCTGGAGTTGATTTTCTTCCTAGTGCTGGCATAGTGCTGTGTTTTGGGATTAGTAGTAGAAGAATGTCAATAACACACTGATGTTTAGTTGTTGCTAAGCAGTACTTACACCGGTCAAGGACTTCTCAGCGCTCAGCTCTGCCAGGGGCACAAGAAGCTGGGAGGGGGCACGGCCAGGATAGCTGACCCAAACTGACCAAAGGGATATTCCAGACCATATGACGTCATGCTCAGTGTATAAATGGGGGGGAGAAGAAGGAAGGGAGGGACATTCGGAGTGATAAACTGTCTTTATCTCAACCCAGGAGTTTTCTCACTTTTACCCTTCTGATTCTCTCCCCCATCCCATTGTGGAGGGAGGGAGTGAGCAGCTGGGTGGAGCTGAGTTGCCGGCCAGGGTTAAACCACGACACAGTGACATGGTCATAATGTCACATCGCTCCAGTGCATTTCCAAACGATGCCCCTTCTAATGTTTGTATGTGTATAACCAAAGAGGCGGAAATAATTGTAGAATATGTTCAAAACGGCACTGCCATCTAGAACACCCTTTATGCTCAGCTGGTCTATTATTTTGTGCTCCATATAAACTTAAGCTAAACAGTTCTTTTCCTCTCCAGCTAATCCAACATGAATTGAACTTGTTGTCTCAGACTCAGTGTTGGACAATATTGTGGCTTTTCTCTCCACCTCACATTCTCTCTCCTTAGCACTATACCCTATACGCAGCTCACGGGACGGTGCTGCGTGTGCTGCATCCCCTGCCCAGCATGCAGCACAGCTGCTCCTCACTGCACCCGTTTCTGCTCCTGGCAGACACTGAGGCTACAAGCACGGAGTGAAACCAGAGTGAAGCCCACCACACGCAACAGGGATGGTGGAGCCCCAATGAAGCCAGCTGAAATCCTCCCAAAACATCTGTGCCCATTTCTTATTGACTGACTCTAAACTTTGTGAGGTACCTAACAGGCATGGGAAAAAAGGCTTAGGGACTGAGCCTGATCCTCAAGCCTTTAGAAGAAAACCAGACTCTGACGTTATCATACAGAGCTCTTAGGAACAGAGCCCTGTATCAGAACCCCTATGGGAACAAAGCTGAAAGTTTCAAAGTAGTCTGTTAATTCTCAAATGTGTCAGTATAGAAGAATGAGCAGGAAGACCCACGAATCTCTTCACTTTGCCAAAGCAATGTCTAATTTTCCTGTGATGCCTTGGGGTTGCTTCACAATGCAGACATCATCCCTAAAAAAATGCAAGTTACCCTGCGACTGATAGGCATCCTCTTGTTCCAAGGAGACCTTGTTCTGCACTTTGCAGAAGAAACCATCTCAGTGGAATAAATGCTCAGGCAATGGATGGATTTGGGGATTAGAAGAAAGGTTGACTGGTGGTAGAAGCACCACTGTTTGAGCATTCCTATTGCTCAGAGTGAATGTCCGCAGCACGTGTTCAGCTTCTCATTCTGAGCTCGTTCAGAGCACCCAGTAAGTGAAAAATAAAATCTTCCACTGTGAAAAATATACACTTGTCATTGCCGAATTAGAAGCTGGCAATAATAATGCTAGCAGATGTTTGGTTTTTTAAAATGTCATTCTATCTTTTGTCTGATTAATTTTCTACCTGAAAAAATGTCAGCATGAAATTTTCTGGAATAAAAAAAAATTACCCATTCCAATACTAAATGGTAGCATTGACATACCTTCTTAAGTGGAATAACATTCTTTTTCAGATCATAGGCATAAATGTTATTGTAAAGGCTTAACGAGGATGAGGACAAGCACATCAAAATCAAAACCTGCTTGAATCATTGGTTACTAAACAAATAGCAAAATGTGTAGATTTAGGCTGATATAACTCAATGGCTGCAGTGAAATAAGTCTGAACTGATATTAATACAGACGTGGCAGAGGTGGATTCTAAATTTTCCGTTAGTCATTTATGTGGGTTTTTGTATCCTGATTTGTCTTCATTGCACTAAATAAATTACATCCAGAAATCCACACATCAGTAGCATCAAACAGAGATTACAAAAGTGTAACCTTCAACTTACTGTATCCAAACTGGTAGTGGCATTGGAATGATCACATAACATTAAAATATGCATATTCTTCCTTTTTTGGAGGAGTAGAAAAGCATAGCAGGATGATCTTTTGTGAAATGTGCTAGTGCTATGAGATGCTTACAGGTCTGGAAATCAAATGTAGAGGAAACAAGGAAAACATGAGGGTCTGAGTGGAAAGGATGTTCCTGTCTACAGCACATTGATCCTGTCAGCAGTCACGTGAATTGCTTCCTTCTCCCCTCGTTCCCATTCTCTCCTTCTCCCATCATCTCATTTCTGCCCAGCTGAGGCGTCTCCAGCTACCACAATCACAGACTTTGCCCTGGGTGATCTTCTGTACCATCAGTTCAGCTCCAGGGAGGGTTTTGAAGCCACAGATTTTGGATCACCATTGCCAAAGATCCAGTGGCCTCTCTCCTTTTCTGTAAGCAAACATTGCTTTTCCCAGTCGTGCAGATCCAGGGAAGGACACTTCTCTGCAGCATGTAAAGGTGTTCTTGGCTATCCGATGCATCTTCTTCGACTGTTTTTTTTTCCAGTCCTTTGAACACTGACGATGCAGATGGAGATCTTCACATCTGGCTTCTGCCTGACCTCAGCGTCCTATGTTGTGCTAGAGGGCTGTGCCTTGCTATTGGTAAAAAATATATTGCTTTTTCCACTTGGGATTTATCATCTATGAGAAGACAGTGACAGCTTAAGACAGATATTCTCTGGGAATTTTTTTTTGCTTTAGCATAAGAGGCCAGCATGACATTTTGCCAGATGACTTATGCTGCTTGTTCGTCTTGGAAAATCACCTTGCTCTGTCAAATAAGGTAGTTCTTACTTATTCCCATTTTAAAATTCCATGGTGCAGGATGCCCAGTTAGCCCTTTAAATACCCTTGACAAGAATTTAAGAGCACAATAAAAAAAAAATGTGGTAAAAAATATATTGCTTTTTCCACTTGGGATTTATCATCTATGAGAAGACAGTGACAGCTTAAGACAGATATTCTCTGGGAATTTTTTTTTGCTTTAGCATAAGAGGCCAGCATGACATTTTGCCAGATGACTTATGCTGCTTGTTCGTCTTGGAAAATCACCTTGCTCTGTCAAATAAGGTAGTTCTTACTTATTCCCATTTTAAAATTCCATGGTGCAGGATGCCCAGTTAGCCCTTTAAATACCCTTGACAAGAATTTAAGAGCACAAAAAAAAAATGTTTATCCAAACAAAACAGCAGCAACAGAGCTTTTTCATAGCTGTTCAAACCTTCAGCTAGATTAATTCCTTTCTCTTAGGTCTTTCACTGCATCAGCCCATCAGGTATGAAAAAAAAACAATAGTTTTTGAGCACAAGTTTTGTTTTCTCCCTGTCTTATCTAGGAAATAATTTAGAATACTTCAAGGAAAAAGAGAGATCTTTGCTCTGCAAGGAGGATATGAGCACGTGCAGGCACTTGGTCACAATGGCAGGGGATGCTGTCGAGGCCCCAGGCACATCTCAGTCTCTTGCATCACTGGTTAAATGAATCTCTTGGGTTTAGAGCCTCCAAATTTCCTCCAGCTATTCAGACAATGATAATCATTTTGACACATGATTACAAGAACTTGTTTTTATCTTGAGCAAAAGAGATCTCCAGTTTGAATGTGATCTTTTAGCTACTTAAATCTGTTTTCTAAACTGACATTGGAATATTTTTATTAAACCAAGGTATGCTCTCTGCATGGGATTCAGTTGCCAGAATGTGGATGCCTAGTGCCATTTTAGATGTTTTAGTGTGTTACACCTGGCTGTTACTCTAGACAGTTGGGGGTTTGCTGTCATATCTGCGGTTCGGTATCTAAAGAAACACTAGAAGTCTGCATTTAGATACCTGAATGATTCGTTCTGTCCTCTCCCTTAACATCATCTTAAAAGATATTTAAACATCACTGTTCTCTTCCTTCTGTTCTGCATAGTATTATTCCATTTTATTTTCAGCATGCCTCTGTGAAGGGTAAAAACCTGATTAGAGTTCTTCAGTGGAATTCTAACTGGAGAATGGTAACAATTTCTCTCCCTTATATAAAATATATTCTCCTTAACAACATCAAAATGCAGGTATCCCTTCTTGAGAGAAATAATTAATTTTTAAACATCACAAAAATCCATTTAAAATAACTTTTTTAAGCATCCAAGAGGCTAAAAAGAATCACAGCTTACCATCTACTTAAATATACGGCGATCATTCCTGAAAGTTTCTAGAGAAAGATATTTTCTGAACCCTCAGTTATTCCTTCAAATTCTTGACATCTCCTGTGACAGACAATACTGAAAAAAGCATGGTCCAAAATGAAGAAGTCAAGGATAGTGGCTTAATTTTTTATTGAAGTTTTTTCCAGCTTGCAATTTTAGAAATAAATTCCTGCAATTGATAAAGACTGAACACAACAGCAACATGTCTTCAAACAATATTCAGATAACCTCATGGCCTCAAGATCAGCTTTACTCAGCAGCATTTTTCCACAATAGCGATTTAATTTCTTATCAAAAGAAGGATGGATGGACATTACACAGAGTAGACTGGCAGAGGAGAACGATGTGTCCACTTGGCTACCTCTGCTTTCTAGTTATTAAGCATTATTTGTAAAGTTAAATTCAACAGCTGAAACTAAGGCTATTTTCTCCAGTAACTGGTGTTCGAATGGACCCTGGAGACAGAAGTTAAATCAAGCTGCTGTTTTGCTGCAGCCAAAGTTATAAACAGCATGTATTGGAATGAGCAGGCATTTGGCATTACTTCCAGACTAGTAGAAAAATGAAGTGTGTGCATTTTCAGAAAAGCATAAATCATCCTTGCAATACCTGCATGAAAATGCATGCAGGCTTAAAATGAACAGCAATATTTATGATGTAACATTATCTACAAAAACGGCACTCATAATTCATATTTCCCAAGAATAATTTTCAACATTTTCTTACATATTCTTGCCCAAAACAAGCTGCAAGATGCTTGCATCTTCAATATATCTAGATTAAATCACTTTTCGTCCATATTTAAAGCAAATTTCAGAAAAAGCTTCAGTATGCCCTGGGAAGTAAGTAAGTTTTATGTGGTGCTGGCCCATCAATACATATTCATAATTAAAAGCAGTGATTTTTAATTTTGGTTATAGGAAAAAAACTAAAAGCTAAAGATGTAAGCAGAAAAATATAGCTAAACAGAAATGCAATTTAGTATAAGAAAACATATTTTTAAAGAAATTTAATTTCTAGGCCCATATCCAAAAGGCACCTTAAACACATGGGTAAAGTGAGCTTATACATATGCTGGCAGCTATACATATGTTTTAACACCTTGTCTAATTGGCAACCTCCATTGTTTAATGCTCACATCTCCAAAATTGCGTCTCTACATCTGCACACTGACAAAATTCATGCAGTCATTTTGGTTGTAATAGCAAATAATGCAAATTTATAGTTGCATGGGACTTTGTGAGAGTACTGGTCACTGCCCTTATTAGCTACCTCTATGCTCTGCAGAATAAGGATCAGCTAAGAATGATGAATAAATATAAACCTAGAGAGCAAAGTAGTCAGGTAATTGCCCGCTTTCACCCATCCACCCACCCATCTTCTAGAGTGGGATGTGGATGATGAGGTGGATGAAGAATACAAACCCTACACTTGTCCTGAGGACTTTGCAGTCTCAACAGATGAACAATAGGCAGTGAGTAAGACACAAGTCCTTGGTCAATAAAATAAATTCACTGCAAAGCTGTGAAACTGCTATTTCTTATGCATATTTCTACATTCTAGAAGAACTGACACGTACCCATTTCACCATTGAGCTAGACCCTTACTCAAAGCAATGCTTCAGATACTGGATCTAATAGACTAAATAGACTAAGTTCAGCAAAAACATATGTCTTGTAGTGATGGCTCAGAGAAGTGAAAACATTCCTTCTTCACCACCGTAAATTCATATTCAACATATGAGGGAAGCATGGAAGAGGCAGAGAGGAGAGTAACAGGGAAAACCCATGAAACAGGAGGAAAAGACAAGATATGAGAGAGAGCAACTGAAATCTCCTCACTCCAGATCAAGCATAGGGGTTTTGGACCCTTACTGACAAGGAAGCAGGTAGTATTTTTCAAATGAGATAGTTTCAGTAATCCCACTGAAAATCAGTGACAACTGCCCACTGAGGGTGGGATTAATGTAAACATATCTGCCTACAGTGAGAACGTAGTCTATGTCTACAGTGTGTGACAGAGCCAATGTGAACAACAACCACAGTCAACATAGTGCACAACTCGCCTCATCCCGAAGTAAATGACTACATGTGCTCGGATGAATCTCATCCTAAACTCTGTTGACTGTGGCAGCCAAGACAGCTGGTTCAAATGTAGAGGTCTATGTTGCATAGCTCCTCACTGAGTCAGATGAATGCCAAACCTGACTCCATTGGATCCACTTGAATAATTGCAATGAAACAGATTACTTTTGATGTTAAGTGTTAAGCAAGTCAGGGAAAAATCCAGACTTAAAAATACATGATCAGAAATTTGGAGATGGAAAAAGAAGACAGTCTTAGCTGTCTGCACAGAAGGAAGATACCCAAGGAGGGAGAAACATCTGGAGACCACAGGAACATCTTGCACTAATCCATAGACTACATTTCATGGCTTTGAACATGCTACATAGACACAATGTCATTTTCCAACGTGAATGATGTTAGGAAAAAAATCAGGTTTTCTCCTGAACACTCATTGTGTTGATGCTTGAAGTACGCTTCCTAAATTTAGGCTTTGCCATAGATGTTGTACTTCTTAAGTTATTTAACAAATGGTGTTAGTGCAGAGTAAAGAAGTAACTTCATAATAACCTAAATATCAGAGCCATAATCTTTTCTCCCTCTGCCCTAGCTTCTGGCCGATTTGGGAAGTGATTCACTTTAAGCCCAGATGTTGCCTCATGCAGCAATCTTAGCATCCTTTACTTGCATTGAATCAGTTCGCTCCTGTTCCCAATGGGAGACATATGTTCCCTCCGCCTATGGTTTCACACTTGCAGAGTTACTGTTTGCTTGTTCCTCCTCCGGCATAAAAAGTGTATAATATCTGTTTAACTCTGAGTTGTCTTTTTATTCCAAGATCACAACATCTTTTAAAACATTAATAAAAGTTTTACAGAGTCCATGTGAGGGATGAAAAGGACAAGACAGACTTGTAGCAATGGACAAAAACACAGGACTTTATTCCAGGATGTAAAAACACCCTCTCAGATTGAAACTCATGATATAAGTTTCGGCAGACAAGAAGGACATGTGGATATATATGGAAATAGAAGGATATATCTGCTCTGAGATAAACTGAATAAAATCTGTCATGGTCACAAGTATCATTTGATTTCTCCTGTCATCCAAAAACAGGGATGTAAATGCTCCTGGTTTAAAAATATCACAAGAAAACCATATGAAAAAGTAGATCAGTAGTTAAAAAGTGACAATATTTCTCAAAGATTGCAAAGAAATGCAATGCAAATAGTCCTCACACACTTTCTACTTCAACACTTCAGAAGGCAGGCAGAAAACTCAGTCTCCAGTGTAATTATATGTTTTCTTACCTCCTGATGCTCATGCAGCAAAAAGGGTGATCACATTGTAAATGGACAGATAGCTAAACTGCTACATTATGCGCACCAAAACAGAGTGATACTCATCTCCTTGTTTCCTCCTCAGAAGTTATGCTTATTTATTTGATTAGGTGGAAAGAATCCATCATTCAGAATACACATAATTTTTAATTCATCTGCTGTCATTATCCTTTCTTGCTATCTCTGCTTAAAGAAAACAGAATTCTTCTAAATTAATAAAATTAATCAATTAACAAAACTAACCATAAATGTTTTAAATATTCCTTTCTCAGTCTGAATTTATTTTTGTAAATCCATGGTAGATGCCCTCTATTAATCCTTTGGAAGTATAACCATGGGTATTTTTTCCCCTGTGGGATTATGCCTTTGAACATGAAGAAATTGTTGGTCTCTCCATTCATTTTTTATCTTCCACATTAATTAAAAACTTGTCCAGATGGCACTGTACAAATGTCTTTCATGCAGATTTCTGGCTTTGAAATGCAGCTACCCTCCTCGAAATACAGCATTTCCGTCTGCCTGGGAAAATAACTCTCCATGGTTCATTTTCTGTATAGTATTGTGCGGGGGAGAGTGCATCACTTGGAGTAAAAGGAGTGGAGGTTCACCTCCAAACCTCCCACTGCCCATGAAAATCTCCACCTAACTATTTGTGTGCGCATATGTTGTGTGTGTGTGTGTGTTTGTGCATGTATGCACACATAGATGCCTCAGAAGTAAGAATAACCGAAAAATTCATATTACATTATGTCTAGATATAAGCCTCAGCCAGGTGGTTAATGAGAGCAGAAACCAGTAGCATCAGCATATTTCACATCTCTTGAGGCAAATGATTAAACCATTTAAATCCCCACCTAAGAAGTGCCAGGAAACCACATGCCCTCACTAGGTCTGATTTCCCCACTCGGTAGGACCCTGAGAAAGCATGCAAGCAAGTAAATCTTTATTCAGGGAAAGACAAAATGGTGATACATGTAGCACACAGTAAGAGTAAATCCCCATCCCTTGCTCACCCACCTCTAGGTGCCCCTCATCCAGGAGAAGGCAGCTACTGGCAGGGAACCCTTGGCACCCACAAGCTGCCTGCTCAGCCTCACCAGGCACTGCCCTGTCCCCCTCAACTCAGGGACTCCCCTGTGGGCACCTGGATCACTGCAGTCCTCTCCTGGGTTAGGTAGGTGTCCTGCCACCCTCCACACCAACACTCCTCTTTCGATTGCACTCAAGGAAACCTCATGCTAAGGCACTTCTCACCAGAAAGCCTGCTACGTGCCATTGCCTCTTTACCCTGAAATCCCCATCGCAATGGGAAAAGCATTCAGGGCTGTGTAACGGAGACCTGCTTGCCCAGGAATGAGGTCTTTGCCACAAGTTAAAATCACCTTCTCTTTTTCAAGAGCCAACCTTCCTGCAAAACACAAACCATCTGTGGTGACTCCCCAGACGTTACCAGAGGAACTGCTGGTAATTAGTCAATGTAAACTAAGGCCTCTACGGTCCTGCTTTCTGCTTTTCACCAACAGTGGGATAGAGACCGCTTTGCTTTATTGAATGGACAGACAGACATTATATGTAGTTATTACAAACAAATATTGATTTCCCATAAATAATGTATTATGAGCTCTTCAACTGCACAAGTAAGCAACTGCTTTTTTTCATGTTGTGTGCCTGCAGTCCTGTCTGCATGTCACAGATTTTACTATCATTGCAGTTCTGTTGCATGCATAACATAGTAACCAGATAAAAATGACTCTGATGTGTCAAGAGCAGAAAACTGTAAAACATTTTCTTTAGCAGCATGTGACTCTCAAACTTCTGCTTGTGAAAGAGCCAATGCAGTGTGCTATCCCTATTTGAATATACGGCTTCAAAACCACACCGCAATTAAAAGCTATAGGAGAGCTGGTTTAACATAGAGGATGATGTCATATTTTCCTTCCATGACTCCTAACTAAAGAAAAATGTCATCATCTGGCTGGGTTATCTTTTCCTGTATTGATTCCAGATATCTCCATTAAGCTCAGCCTTAACAAGAGGTGTTAGTCTCTCCTCCAAGGGTACCAAAGGAAGACAGCAAATAGAAAGTCCTTCAGAATATGAACAGTGGCTATGTGACAAGAAGAACGTTAACAGCCTTAACCATACCAGATGAGTTAAATGTTTACTGGTCCGTGGGTGTTTGGTCTGCAATGCCTGCCACTGGCATCAATAGAGGTCTTGTTTAAAAACCTCAGGTTGCATTCTCAGGATTCAGGGGACAGGCTGGACTTTAAAGGTTTGACTGTTGAAAAAGATGAAATATTTTTCCTTCTAGTTTCACTCTGATCACACCCCCTTGGAAAGCAAACAGGATCAAATCTTAGCATTGGACTTCAAAGAAGGAAATGCCTAGATAGATGGTCTAGCGCATTTACATGGCCCCATGAACGATTGCTCCGCACAGTTTATTTTCTGGTACTTTGTTCAAACTGTTTTTCAGTATTTGAACAAGAAATGCTGCCCTTTGGAAGAGTTTGCCACATCTGTCAGGACCTGTATTACTGTAATTAGTCTTACATTTCCCCTTTTGCTCATCTACCCCAGGTTTTAGGCTACTGTATCCCACCAGATTTTTTTCCATTCCTTGCAGAAAACATTCTACAAGGATACTCATTACTACTAGGAGATGGGGAAGGGCAATGAGAAATCCTGGTCTGTTTAAAGTTGATTACAAAAATGCGATAGTGATTGTAACAGGGCCAGGACTAGACACATGGGCAAGGCTTTACTCCGCACATAAACTCAGCGTGATACTCAGCTTAAGGGACTGTGGGAGAGAGGAAGAGAAAAAGGAGGAAAGCGCTGCCTTGTGACCTCTTGAATCTGGGCTGTTCTGGCTGCTAATTTAGATACAAACGCCACCATCAGCAGTCTGCATGGACCCTAGCACTGCTTTGAAACCCCACTGAGATACCTTCCTGGCACATCTTACTCTGATGCTATGACTTACGAGCTTAATATAGCTCCACAGCTCTCTTCCCTCATGCCAATGGCTCTCCCCCAGTTGGGTATGAAGATTTTAGTTCCCTCATAAGTTCCCACTCGCCCATTTCAGTTGGCTAAAGGAGTGGCATGAGGAACAAGGCTCAAGCCCCTGTTCTTTCATCTTAATTCTGGGGCCCTGATTTTGGCAGTAACGTGTTGTCTGGCTTGTAACAAAGTACACAAGCTCCCAGTGTTTCAGCTTCTTTGCCTTTAAAATGCGAATAATGTTTTCAGCTTTTTAATATACTTTGAAATGTGTAGACATAAAACACTACCAAGAAAAGAGGTTTTATTATTTTTTTTAATATTTTGTCTTTTTAATACAGACTCATTCCATAAATTATAAGCATTAGCTCTCTAATGTGAACACATCTTTTTTGTTGTTGAAGATACTCTTCAATACTTTGCTGATAATATAGAATTTCTGACTACTATTCCTGATAATTTTTATAAAACCTCATTCTGTCACCAGCAATATATATTTTACTGAAGGCTGTGTGTCCTTGTCTTGTCAGAAACTGCAGCCTTCACTTTCTTCTTTCACCCATAGTTTTATGTGTACTGCAACAGCCACGAGTAATTTTTGTTTAGCCATGAGTAATTTTTGTTTCCAGATCCAGCATAAAGAAAAATCACTAGTTTATGGGACAAGCTATTATTCCCTCATATTATGTTGCACTCCCCTTTTTTCTGCACTACCCTCTGTTCTTTAAAACCCTTGCTTAACACCTCCTTGGTGATTTCTTTATTTCTCCCCCAAGCAGCCTCTGATTTTCAGGTTGGTTTCCCCGCAGGGTAGTCTATCATCTCACTTTTCCTTTGCATTCCTCCATTCCATAATCAGTATTTTGCAGTCTGTGCTGGACACCTGGTGGACTACAACTCCCAGATCTAATGTGTCATTACTGGAGGTGAATCACTGTCTTTCCATGTAAGTGCACAGGAAGGCGATGCGAATAACCATCCAGGAAAGTGCCTGGAAAAGGCAATGATGGGAATCAGTCATGTGCATGACGTCTGGCACTCAGCAGCCACACAGCACTCAGGGCTGCAGCCTCCGGTCTGTGGGGTGACCCCAGGAAGAAACATGTCCTTAATGTCCCAGGTGTGGCCGTGGTGAGAAACGAATGGAGACTTTGGCTCTCACAGGTGTGACAGACAGCACAGTGACAGTATTCCCCCATCAGTGGTCAGGTGCCTGTGGGAAAGTGTGGTGGCCCCGGGCCCACGGCAGGAAGGAGGTGTTTGGGCTCTGCCATGACTCTTGCAGAGGATGCTGCACAGCTCAGTGCTCAGCCTTATGGAAGCGTGCAGGGAGGCAGGAGTCGCCTCCACCACCCCAGTGTCCCACAGCTTAGGGCCTTAGAATGGTGTCCAGGTGCCTGGCAATAGGCAGCCAGCCTGCTGTGGACACAGCAGAGCCAGCTCAGGGATGCTCCACTGTGCAACCTGAGCACAGACTGCTGAGAAAGAGCTGTGAGAAAGTCAGTGGGATACTAGAAAAATAAAGGTACAGTCAAGGGTAGGGGTGTTGAGACAGGGGTGGTCAGTTGTTCAAGGATTCAGGAGGGAAAATGGCTGAGTATAAGCTCCCGAAGGAGGGAAGCAGGGAGGCTGGTCAGGGTGAACGGCGCTCTTCCACCCCTGCTCCTCCAGATGACCCTTTGCTCTAAGACAAAGGAATGACTTCTTTTGTTCTGGCTCAGGAGCCCTAGTTGGCCAAACCATGATTTCACATACTCAGACCTGGGAAGCAGAAGACTTTAGCAAGGATTCAATCTCCACTTGACAGTTCGGGCACATTATATCACACATCTACAGTTTCTCCACCTCTTTGTAAATTTATTTATTTGTCTTCTATTAATGCACAATGGCTGTGCATTAGCGAAGCAACCGAAGTAGAATTAAATTGCTTTCTATCTACTTTTGCTTTATAAATCAATAGATCTGTGACAGTAATGTGTTTTAAACACATAGAAATGCTGGATACTTCTTTTCATAGTGAGTTGTCTAAATATTTGCTTGCTATCCTCAGAATACTTACATACTCAAGAAAACTGTATGACTTTTTTCTTTTGCGCTTTACATAAAAGGTTAGCTTTGCCTCTTCATTCACTTCTATTACCTTTGTTATCTTTCACAGACCTGTACACAGGTCCATATGTTTCTTTAATGGGCTTTAAATTTTATGGCAGCCCCTTGTTATTGGCTCCCTAGCCATTTTACTTTAGTCAGCAATATGATCTGTTCGAGTGGAAATGGGAATTTTATGTAATAGTCTCCCTAGATGTGTCTGAATACATTAGGCTCTGAGCCACGCTGGCCGGAGTGCACCTTTATCTTGGAAGCTATGCAGTCTTGCAACGCTTGCATGGGGACTTCTGCAAACCCAAGGTCCCATGACCATGCTGGGCAAGGAATTGAAGATTCTGTGAACACAAGATCACTAAAGGACTCTGTATACATGTTATTAAGCTGAAAGGAATTAAAAGAATAAAAATGTTTGGGGAAATGCTCCACTGAGGATCCCATCCAGCACTGGAAAATTTCCTGGACTGGTAAGAGCAAGCAGAATATTTCTAAACCCATCCTTCATCAGCCCATGATGGGATGCACCATTCAGGAAACTGGTTCTGGGTTTGCCTGGTTTCTCTGATGTCTTCAGGGCTAGCCAAGCCCTCAGCAAGGCTCCAGATGCAACCACAGTTAGATAGGGTGAAACCACTTTTGGATCTCACAATCCTCCTTCCTTCCAGCCTTATACTGAGCATAGCTTGCTGAGAACAGGAAAGCCATATACATCTAATTCAGATACCCTTTTATAGTTGGGTCAGCTGGAAGAGAGCTTCCAAGCAGGACTAGAGCATGGTTTAGATTTAATCCCACATATCCCAACTGAGACACCTTCGTCAGTCTAGTGTCACATCCCATATGATCACTGTGTCGCTACTATCGCCCTGTTGAGTCTCTGAAAGGACTGTGTGATGGGGTAGGCTGCAGCAGAGAGAACGAGGCGCATCAACCCTGACAGTCTACTCCAGTCTTTTATTCCCGCCCCACCGGGTGTCCATCACTCCATTTTTTTAGCTCTGCGTAGCCATTTTTTTCTGTGACAAATGTTCTTACTTCCTGCCCTCGCTTGATTAATCTTTTCACCAGCTGTATTTGTGTTTGCAGAGCATGTGTTGCTATGCATTCATTTCACCACCTCCACACCTCAGAGCATTGGCAACAATCACTTACATTCTTTAAACAAAAATGCCGTTAACTCTTTGCATGCAAAGTAAGGAAGAGAAACGTCAGTATTGCAGATTGACTAGACAATGATTTTGCTGTAAGTCTGTGCACTGTGGGAGGGAAAGGAGGGGCAGCATCACCTGGGAAGGCGTGTAAGAATAGACAACATTTGGCTTGACAGGGTCGTGGATCCCTCTCCGTATGCTCCTTCCTTTGTGGAATTGTAATTATTAGCAAAAAATGAATATACGTGCCCAACACAAGCTGGCACATCATGGGGAGGAGAATGGGTGGCAAAGCAGCAAGACGTTTGTGTGCAGTTAAAATAACAAGTAACTAAGGTTCTAGTGAGCACTCAAGAATATGTGCTGTAGCTCCTGGCTTTTGAAAGATCAATGACACGGCCATTTGTTGTGCCCTGACAACAATTTCCTGCCTTTGTATCAGCTATCGGAAAGAAACTGCCCACCCAAGGCCTTGGCCGATTGCGCTGGGGCCTGGGAGAGGTACTTGCTTTCTTCCAGGCTGCATTGCCGGGGCTGAACACCACATTTTGTCCTGTCAGTCACTTAATTAAGACTTGTCTGTCAGATGTGGCAGGTGCAGCTTGAGGTGTCAGCGGCCAGTATCTGTATGTTCCTATCCTGCTGCTTCCCAAATGGAAATGTGCAATACACTTAAAGAGAGTTGGTTTCTGTCTTTGCTTTTGCTTTAAAGTATTTGAACAATCTACAGATAGGCTTTTCTTCGTTTCTTTGATTAGGTTTTATTTTGCTCCTTTATATTTATTTCAAAGAGGGCATTGTTACAAAAAGCTCCAAGGACAGTCTGTGCTGTTTTCCCCGCTCCATAATTTTCTCCTTACAATTTTCTTCAAAGACTGAATAATACACCATTCAACGCATTGAAACTGCACTCTGCTAATGGAAATGCTGCCTGGAGCTGCTTCGAAATAGTGGTCCAAACCAACCCACAGAACTGAGCAATCTGTGAGATGGGCACTGGGAGTCCCCTGGTATTGCTGTGTCCTGGCAAGTAATTTTGGCATTCATGGGAGCTATTGCCACAAAGATTGGATCTTCTGTCCTGGGTCTTTTGGGTCTCAGCAGGATCCGTCTTTGACTCAGCAGGATCTGAACTGTGACTTGTTTGCCTAATGCAGTGTTTCAGAACTGGCAAAGAGTCCTCTCCCAGAATTGCCTTGTCCTCTGACGTCAGGACAACCCCTTCAGACAGTCTGTCCTCTCCTCTGCCTCGTCTGGTTCCTTCCCAGCTCACCTTCCCTCTTGTGCCTGGTTTTCTTGCCCAACAGCCATGAAGGGAGGTGCTGCTTGCTTCTACTTCCTATGGGCATCCTCATCCCAGCTCCAAGCCGTCCCTCCGTCCACGCCCTTTGCATCCCAGAGCCTGGTCTCTCCCCAGCAGCACAGTGTTCATCTATGATAAGTCTTCTCTTCTCCTTCCTCCACAATTTATTTTCACATCCTAGTTTATCACTTCAGAGAAAGCACTGGCAGGAAAAGTCAGTGAAGGTTCCTACCAACCGGTCATTCATTTTATTATGTATTTTTGGCAACAGCCTTTTCTTTAATAGTCATTTATGCCTGCCAGAGAAAATGTGCGGAGAGTCTGCCAATGTGGAGCGAGCTCCTGAGATTTGCCTGTGTGTCCCCTGCAGCGAGTACACTGCTTGAAGTCTCATCTCTGGGAACGCGGCGATCTTTTGAGAATCTGATGTTGTCTTTCCACGGAGTAGGTCGTGAGCCCTCGTGATTACGGGGGAAAAAAAAAAAAAAAAAGGCCTGGGTGACGATGGAGCCAGACACACGCACCAGAGCAACCTCGCAAGGCTGGCTTTAGTGACGCTCCTCTCCAAGCCCACGCAGGAACGCGGGGCTCGGAGGGGGCTGGCCTAGGTGAGGTTTGAACCCCGGCGGCCAGGCGCGGGAGGCAGCGGCTGCCCCGGGCC
>NW_009259600.1:8861800-8862870 GCF_000687185.1 Egretta garzetta | reverse complement strand
CAGCGCGTTACCGGCCGCGTATATGCTATAGGCGCACGTGTGTTTCCTACGCATGCAACACAGTTACGGGGCTGCGGGCTTTTCCTGGTGGCACCGGGCGTTCGGCCTCGAGGGGGATGGGGCGCAGAAGAAGGGGGTAACAACGAATTAATTGCAGATGAGAAGTAACATCCGTCTTTGAGTCATCGGTCTTTGAGGCACAATTTCATTCCGAAAGCTCTTAATCAAACTGGAGATCTGCTATAGGAAAGCACTGCTTTCCCCGTAGGATTATCAGATTTCCACCAGAGAATACAGATCCTGGATTATTGAGCTACGCGGGATTTGCGTGTTTCTTTCTAATTAGTCTGTGAATCCGAGTTTAAAATTCTTTATTTGGAAGGGGGCGGGGGAGTTGCTTGCTTCTGAAAGAATAGACGTCTCTTTCCTCTGACATTTTGCGCAGTTATTCTGGTTGTCCTGTGCTCCGTAGATGACTTACTGCCTTAATTGGATATTGGTGTCAAAGGTTGATTAGGCTCCCTAATAGATTTTGGGTCTGCAAGAGGATTGCAGTTTTAAGTGCGTGGTTAAAACAATCGTGTTTGCCATCTCCCCTGGAACAGCTGAGGGGAAGACCGACGTATTGCATTTGTGTTATCGTCCCTTTGGTTTATTAATGTATCATCATGAGCTTGTCGGGTTCGGTTTTGTTGTTGTTGGTTTTTTTTTCCCCTCTGCTCTTTCATTTGCAGACCGAAAAGAAACGAATGTCAGAGAGGATTTGTTGAATCATTTAACAGCTGACACAAGCCATGTCCCTAACAAAACACTGGTGAAAGAGTAGAAGATTTCTGAGATACAGCAGCTCTGGTGCCGTGAAGCCGCTTCAGCGGGTCAGGGGCAGCGTTTGCTGCAGGATGCGGTAGCCCAGGAGTCGGGGCTCGCCAGGACGAGGTCGATGGCTTGCACAGAGCTTCTCTACCTGGCCGAGGAGAGCAGGCAGGCGCCCCTGGGCACCGCTGCCGCCTGGAGCCTGCCATCCCCTCCCTACGAGCAGCAGCAGCAGCCGCAGCACGAGGGGGGGGAGG
>NW_009259600.1:8856738-8861769 GCF_000687185.1 Egretta garzetta | reverse complement strand
CCCAGCCTGGCCACCCGCCCCAGCCCCTGCCTGGGGAAGAGGATGGAGCGAAGAAGAAAGCCTGCTGCTGTGCCCAGGAACTCGAGACATCATTCACCTACGTGGATGAAAACGTAAACCTGGAGCATGCAAGAAGTTCCCCCAGTTCTACAGGCGGCCGCTGCCAGGATGCCCCTCTGCAGCAGCGTTCCTGCAGGGAGCTGCCGCCTGAGTGGGTGCACGATTCTCCTTCCCTGGTCTCTGAGGAGGATGACGCGGCCTCAGAGGTGGCGGCTGGGAAATCCGTGGACTATGGGTTCATTAGTGCCATTTTGTTCCTGGTTAGTGGCATTTTGCTGGTGATCATTTCCTACGTGGTACCCAGAGACGTGACTGTGGATCCCAACACCGTGGCTGCCCGGGAGATGGAGAGGCTGGAGAATGAGAGCGCTAGGATCGGGGCTCACTTGGACCGCTGCGTTATCGCCGGGCTGTGTCTCTTAACCCTGGGGGGAGTGGTGCTCTCCAGCCTGCTGATGATGTCCATGTGGAAAGGGGAGCTGTACCGGAGGAGCAGGTTTGCTTCCTCCAAGGAGTCTGCAAAGCTCTATGGGTCTTTCAATTTCAGAATGAAGTCTGGTGCAAACGATAATATGCTCGAGCTGTCGTTAGTTGAGGAAGATGTGCTTGCCATAGATAATTAGTGTGGTCATGATTTTTAAGGCAGCGTTTCTACAGGAAAGTGTGTTTCATTAAAGAAAACAGATGTGGCTAAAGATAGCTGGTGATGCAGTTTATTTGTCTGACAAGAATGGTTTTTTCTTAAGCTCTATAATTGAATGTTTGCAGTATATGAGCACTTGTTGTAAAGGGAAAACGTGCCAGAGAAAATGCAACTGATACAAAATAATGAAAACCACTGAATAAAAAGAGATTTGTGATAAGTAGGTTCCTCAGATACTCCTTTATCCTAATATAAAACATTCCATTGGTGTCTTGCCTATATAGTTTTCTTATTACGCCCATATAGAACAGGAACGACCTTGACACTCTGGAAGCTGTTAATTATTGCAGCCTGCAGGATTATTCACAGCCTACTTGGTAGACTGTTAAGAAGCGGGACCAATAATCAAATAGCGGGGCTAATATTTAATTAAGAGAGATGCTTTTTTATCCTTTAATTTTAAGCTGATCCCTTCTCTTCTACTGAGTGAGAGCTAAGGGAAAAAAGAACACCACTTGGTCAAACCTCCCATATTTTCAAACAATTGTACAATTAGTGACGATTATTTAAAACATAAAATAAGAGGCAAAGGGCAGGGAACCATATGGCTCGTGGTATTGGTAGGACACAAAAGGCTCTTTCAGCTTGAGGTCAGTGGCTGCATTTCAGTTCAGATTAGCGATGATTGATCGTCATTAACTTCTGATAGCTATAGTGACCCATATAAAAGAAGTTTAGTTCCTGGTGGACAGATGTCTTTGTATGAAAACTGCCATAACTTGAATTAACTGACCTCTTGTTTGGAGTCTCAAGAGACCCAAAGAGTGAAAAAAGCATGGGGATGCTGAGACTGAACACTCCTCTTTCAGTACGGATGCCGGAAGAAATTCAAGCTCAGCTGCAGGGCTTTGCTTATACTGGGGCTGCCTGCATCTTACTGGTCCTTTTGAAACTTCAGTTTTATGTCACTAGGCTGTCAGCCCCTTCTCATAACCAGCAAGGAAAGGTCAGGAAGGCGCTTTCTGGGGCTTGTTCAATAAAGACCAATTTATTTGTAAAAAATAAATTGTCAGGAAATACAAAGGTTAAATACCGGGCAGTTTACTGGGTGACGTGGGACTCACTTAACATAGGGGATGATCGAGGGTACGTGTTGTTACTAATCACAGTTCTGTGGCACAGTAGCCAAAAACCTGTACCGCTGATGCTGTTTACTTTATTACTGGCCAGTTTCTGTGGAACATTAAAGTTGTGTTCTTGCAGTGCTGAGAAAACCAACAAAGATTGTTGTATGCACCGCTGTCAGTTCTTAATGAACAGTGGTTAATATATATATGTCCTGTTAACATATATATGTATGTTAATATATGTATGTGTCCCTGCCAAAGCCAAACATGAGTGAAGAGCTCTGTCTGTACAGTCCCTGACTGCAGAGTCTTAGTAGAAACATATAATTCACTGTCACAGCCTTGTCAGTCATTAATTAAGTCTCAAATATCAGGAATAGCAAATATTTTTTAAATGATACTTTTTTTCCCACTGTGACACACCTGAGGAGAGTTCTCTTGGGAAGGGAGGAGGAGATCTCCTTTATGCCCCCTTTACCCAGGAATATGTGGCAGCACAAAATTCAGAACAGCAAGTGGCAGGTGGAAACATGGGGTCCTCACGCGGAGAGACTGAATGCTCTTTTGCCACCTGGTTCCTCATTCCCTCTTCTCTGGCTGTTTATGTCAAGAGGCACGTGCAGCACCTGAGTCTGGCACTCACCTAGTTCAGTCCCTCTTGCTTGCTGGCCGTGGGTGCCTTCGACTGAGGGCCCGAGGAGCTGTGCTGCTCCAGGTTCATGCCTTTGGTCACTGTAAATAGCATGGTGTGGTATCCAGGCTTTAACATTGGCCCTGCAAAAGAGATGCTGCTTCAGATGTTATCTGCTCTAACCGCCGCTGTAGTTCAGTGTTATTTGGTAATTAAATGAGCCGCCTTATTAGGTGGTGCTGCTGCCTAGTAGATGATTTTGCCAGTTTATGTCATGATACGGAGTGTGTTTGCAGGCAGGAACTCAACAGTGACCAGCATCTCCACAGTCATCGTTGGAGAGCTTACATCCCTCTGGATGTGTCTTCAGGGATTCAGGATTGAATTTCTAGGGTAAATAAATAGAACAGCTTCCAGATGTAAGGTGAAGCCTTCAGCCTGTGGTGATTGGTGAGGGTGAGGAAGTACATAGCCCGAGAAGCAGGACACAGAGGAGGAAGGGTCCTCAGCTGGCCTGGTATGTGGACACTGCCAGCAGGGCCTGACACACGGCTCGAGGTGGGGCGGTGGGGACAGCACTGCCTCCCATCCTGCCCCGAGGATGGGAAGGGGCTGACCGTGACCTCCAAGAGGTCCAGGGAAAGCCGTGCCAAGTGAGAGGGCAAATGGTGCCGAGCTGGGGGCAACGAGACGGTGTAGGGCAGGGCATGGACGTCGTGGGGAATGAAAACCCAGCTTGGGCCCCTAACAGGAATGGCTGTACTCACCAATGTGACAGAAGCTCTAAAACTGAGGCTGGTGGTTTTGAGAGCCATTATTTTTATTTTTTAATGATACATATGCATAAAATTGAAGTACATTCCATTATTGCAGAAAAATGACAGCTAAAGCTGTAAGGATCACAGATTTCTTGTAGGAACCGTGGCATGCCTTAATGCTGATTATTAGCACTAGAAAAGGGAACGCTCCCCCAACTGTCAGTATGTTATTATCAAGTGAGAAGTTTTCTGACACTTTGTAAAATGCTTGTCACAGATCATGAGCCCGCAATACTTAAATGAACCCTCAAATTTTCCCTGAGCATTTTAAGGAAATGTAAGTTAACCTAATAATCTAAATATACACTGCAGAAGTGTGAGGAGTAAGAGAATTTAAGTAACAGGACTAACACGGTTTCTTTATTTTGGTGTTAGTATGCACTATGGAAGAGGCAAAGGAAGGCCTTCAGAGTTCAGGAGTTTAGGAGATAAAACCTCTCAGGGCATTTCTCTGATCACCCAACAAGATACCTTTACAAATTGCAGGACTGCGTGGGTTGGTGGTGAGATATAAAACCTCTGGACTCTCAGGTTCTCGCGCTGTGTGGTGCGACAGAGACCAAAACGCTTGCTGTCTGGTGGCCGATGGTGGACAACGAATGTATTAGCCCGCTGCCCGGTGGACGAGCCCTCGCGTCGTTCACCTCGCACGAGGTGGTACCAAAGGCTGAGGCCAAGGGAAATTAATTGCCCTCTCGTGCGCCCTCGCAATTTGATTTCCCCTGCTCAAAAATTAAATGCTTTAAGGGTACAAGTGTGATAAAAACTTTGGGTTTTTTTGTTTTTGTTGCCTGGGCTAAAGCTGTCGCATGGATCACTGGAGAGCTTTCTTTGGGGATCTAAATTTTGGGGTGTACCAGGTGGGTTTTAGGTGCCCCCGTAGTACCCCGGAAACGTATTGGGATTTGTGCCGTCAGTCAGTTTGTTTCTGACTGACCTGAGCAGTGAAACTTTCCCATTTTCTACCTCACGATGTGTCTGCGGGCCGTGCCGTGCCCTGGCCTCTGCGCTCCCCGTGCTGTGGCAAGGCGCCGGCAGCCTGTGGCTGGCTCCCCGCTGTTCAAACAGCTCCCCGGTGACCCGCTTTCTCAGTTGTTTTTTTTCTCGATTATACGTTTGTGGCCAAGGCTGGACATTTGGGAACTGCCTGGCACCTGCTGGAGACTCTCACCAAAATGGAGGCCGGTCGCCACATGGTCCCAGCCCCTCCGGGGCCACGGGTGCCCAGCGTGGCCCCCAGGCGCAGCCGGCCTTGCCTTCTCACTACCAGCCCGACGTCGGCCCCGCAGCAGAAACGCCTGAGACCCTCTCCTAGGAAGCTACGCTGGGTTGTTGCTGGTTTTGATATGTTTACAGTTTTTTAATCTTTGTAATTCTTTTAAAAATCTGTCTGTAATGAATATAAAGTTTACCGACTGGAAAAGCAACCAATTTAATCTTGTAAAACTCCTTGCTGGCCCACGACAGGGCAAAACGTCATGATCCATTGTGAGCTTTTTGATAGCGCATTTGATGCCTTATTACAATAGCAACAGCGTTCTGTACCGATCGAAAAATAAAAGTCTGTAAAGCTGAGCGCTGCCGTCATGGTCCTCTCTGCCCCTCACTGAACGGCCGGCAGCAGCGGTTGCAGGGGCTCTTCCCCTCCGTGCCGTGGGCGCAGCCCCTCGCCCTCAGCCGCCGGGAGCCACGGCAGGGCCCACACGGGTGGCAGGGCCACCTGGCGATAGGCGGGTGCCGGTCTCGGCGGGG
>NW_009259600.1:8856238-8856474 GCF_000687185.1 Egretta garzetta | reverse complement strand
GGCGGGGGGGGTGCGGGGGGGGGGGCGGGGGGCCACCCCCCCCCCTGCCATAACCACTTCGGTACCACGTCCTCGCCCCAGCCTGGCTTTGCTGCGGCCAGGGCTGGGTGGCAGCTGGTGCTGGGCCCAGTGCTGGCCACCGTGGCACTGGGTGGATGTGGGGTCCCCAGGAAGCACTGGTGGCAGCGGGTGGTGCAGGGAGAGGCAGGAGCGGCGCTCCCAGAGGGCTGCAGGCC
>NW_009259600.1:8841256-8856139 GCF_000687185.1 Egretta garzetta | reverse complement strand
GCTGGTGCAGGACAGGCAGGGACCAGCACCAGCAGCTGAGCAGGACCTCCAGGGAGCCAGGGTTTGCTCCTGGCTTGCTTTTTTTGTTTCTCCCAGATGCCCGATGCATGTCAGTTAAGCACCTTAACCACCTCTGACAACCCCTACTCCCCCCTAGATGCGCTAGGAAGGTATGCCATGCAGGTTATGCCTTGTAATGTCACTTTTCATTCCAGTGTGACAGGATCAGACCCTTTCCTGCCGCTGTCGCGTGAATCAAAGCATGGGTGGGAGTGCCACAGTGGGTGTGGATACAGGCTGGAGCAGGGGCTGTCTGCTCTTATTACCAGTTTCCACAGTACCGGGTACAACGGGGCCCCAATCGCAATTGAGGTTTCAGGCTGTTACTGCTGTAGCAGTAATAAATGCGTCCCTGAGGTGACCGAATTGGCTGCAGTAACATTGCACTGGTGCCAGATGCAGCCTGTGGTGTGCAACCGATGGTTAGTAAGAGGTTAAGAGAGTAGGTGTATTTATAGATATGACAATCCATCAGCTTAAAGATCTGGGAGGCTTTCTAACTGCAAGCAAACACTAAATTCATTGTTACTTTCTTCTACAGGATTCTTCTTAATCGTATCTTTTTAAATTTTGAAGGATTCATCATCATGTACTATATTCACAGGGACTTTTTTTCCCCATGTTTATAAGTCCTGGCAAGGTCAAGAGTCCTGTAGAATTCAGGGAGGTGAGACTTCTCTGATTTTCTTATTGGTTTAAATTAAACTGTGGCTGTTACAAATTTGCATAAAACCAGACAAGACAAGAAGCTCTTCTTTGAAATGAATGTGGTTAATATTTGTTTGTGTAAACATAAATGCAGTGCCCGCTGTAGAAACTCAGCCGAATAATGCATGTTTTTATTAGATTTTCAATACAAATCCACGGTTAAAATACTTCTGCAGACTTGCTGTATTAAAGACTTGTAAAGAGTTTTCTGCTCATTTATGTGCAGATTTGTCCACCTTTAAGTATGGTAAAAATACTGAAGCATTACCATTTACCGAGTTGCACTTCACGAGCATTTGGTCGTCACTATGAATAAGGGCACTGCAATCTAACAAACATATACATTTTTTATTCACCTGCACCCAGTATATAACCCGCAGACCAGCATTGAAAGTGCTGCCATCTGCATGTGTGCAATGGCTTGAGAAGTGAGATATTGTGGGGCATGATATATAATGTTTACAAAAAGCCCCCTGCATGTAAATGTGAAGGCGCTGTATGGAACACATACTGCCCCCATTTTACAGATGAGACTCACCTCCTTTGCCCAGAGAGCCAGCTGGAGAGCTGAGGACAGAAACCAAGGCCTCCTAAGTCACAGTCCAGGACTGCAGAAAGAGCTTAATTATTAAAAAACGTGTAGAATAAATGAATTCAAAAGGCATGGCAAATATATTTCCTTTTTTGTGAAGAATGCCATTAAAGTTTTAATTTCAAGAACAAAATAATTTTTAAAAATCCCAGCAAAGTCAACCCAAATTGCTAAAATTTGCTAGTATTTGCAGGAATTTGAGGAAGGTTTTGCACAATTAAGCCATTTGTATTATAGTAAGTTTTTTTTTTTAAGGTTTCAAAAAATCAATAGGCTTCTGTTGAAATAATAAAACAGATATCTTTATATCAGCACAAAAGGCTTCTCTTTTCCAAAAATAGTCTCTGCTTTGACAGATGTGTATGCAGGGAAATTTAGCTATTGTTGAATAAAACATTTCCAGAAGCCAAATTGATCAAGTCCCTTTTGTAGGGGAAAAAAATCAATTCTTCCCATTAGAAGTATCTGAAAGATGTTGATCAGCTAGAAATGTAAATAAAGCCCTTTAATGACTATTCTCCAACTGCAGTGTATCCATCTACAGGAGATTGTCTTTGGTCTCCTTATAGCTTAAAATAAATTTGGTTCAACTAATGTGAAGCAGCTTCTGACAAACTAGCCAGAGTAACTGTGCTTGAATGTGAAAAATATCAAGTAGCTATCCTGACGTTTTGGTATTGCTTTTCTCAAGGATTAGCTGTTCATTAAATGAATGTATACTTGGTAACAATATACCTAAGCTGGGAACAAAAAAATACTCACTGAAAGGCAGAGTACTAGAAGGTACGTGACTGTTTTCAGTTTCTATGTATTATCTTCTGATTTCATGTAATAAAGACAGCACTTTCAAGACCTCTTGATTAGTAATTGTTAAGGGCTATTAAGGGTCACGGAGGGCTATTAACAGAACGATGCAAAGTCTCTAGCTCTGTAAGTCCCTAAGCTTCTGATTGCTAAGAGCTGAGACAGTGTGCTACACTTTGTTTTAGATACAGCAGTATCTGCTGCAGGCTACTATCCAAGACAATTTTATGATAGATGGACCTTTGATTTGATCCAGCCTGACCCCGTGTTCTCAAAACTTTATGCTTTGCCTATAGTGAGCATACCAAGTAGTTGCTATGCCTCCCAAAGAAGGAACTATGGATCAGTAAGTCACAGTCTTACCTTTGTTTTTTCCTCCTTACAGAAATGGTAACCATGGCTGGAAGAGCTCTTGAGAGGTCATTTTCCAGTCTTCTGGAACTTCATTCACCCTCCATGAGATCCTCAAAGATAGTTGTTCATGGCTGTGAAATTGCTTGACTCAATTCCCTGAGCACTCTGGGGAGAATTTTTTAAGGCTCACATGAGTTGAAGATATCATGTAGCTATGTAGCCTCTTTTTCTGCTTTCTACCAGTCTAAGTTCTTAATAAGTTCTAAAGTCTATGGATAGTCTGATTTATTTTAGATTTTTTAATGAGGTAAAGAAAAAATAATAGTCTGAAGCACTTCAGCCTTTTCTGCATCATTTTCAATTGTGTTCCTAACCCCCTCCCCACAGAGCAGAAAACCCATTCTTCATCATTTTTCTTTTCTAGTAGAAATATAGAGCACTTCCTCATGACCTTTTTTCTCTTCTAAAAGGATCTCACTTGCTGTCCTTGCCTGTTGTCCCCACTATTAATTATTAAATGTATGTCCTACTTTACCCAGTGGGGAAATTTCTTAAATTTTAGGTCACTCTCGTGATTAGCCAAACCAATGTTTACAATACTTCTTTTTCATAGAATCATAGAATTGTTCAGGTTGGAAGGGACCTTTAAAAGTCATCTAGTCCAACTCCCCCACAGTGAGCAGGGACATCTTCAACTCGATCAGGTTGCACAGAGCCCCATCCAGCCTGGCCTTGAATGCTTCCAGGGATGGGGCCTCCATCACCTCTCTGGGCAACCCGTTCCAGTGTTTCACCACCCCACTGTAAAGAATTTCTTCCTTATATCCAGTCTAAACCTACCCTGGTTTAGTTTTAAACCATTACCCCTTGTCCTGTCACAGCAGGCCTTGCTAAAAAGATTTTCCCCGTCTTTCCTATAGGCCCCCTTTAAGTACTGAAAGGCTGCCATCAGGTCTCCCTGCAGCCTTCTCTTCTCCAGGCTGAACAAGCCCAACTCTCTCAGCCTGTCCTCATAGGAGAGGTGCTCCAGCCCTCAGATCATTTTTGTAGCCCTCCTCTGGACCTGCTCCAACAGGTCCATGTCCTTCTTGTGCTGAGGTCTCCAGAGCTGGACGCAGTACTCCAGGTGGGGTTTCACCAGAGCAGAGTAGAGGGTCAGAATCCCCTCCCTCGACCTGCTGGCCACGCTTCTCCTGATGCAGCCCAGAGTACAGTTGGCTTTCTGGGCTGACAACGCACATTGTTCGCTCATGTTGTCTTTCATTTTCACATTTCACATATGCTTATCTTGTTTCCTTAATTTTGGTTAAGGATTTGCTAAATTTTCTGAATGTCTTTTTCCTTTAAACTTCTGTTTCGTGGGAGTGCACCAACTAGTGCTTTGAATTTACTAAAGTTTCTTGTTCCTTGGGACCCCTTGTCTGGAGGCAGAAATAATTTGCCATATCAGCTCTACACTGTCTTCATTCTTTTTTTGGTATCGCTTGAGCTTGGTGAGCAGCTTGGTGACTGGGTTCCCCACTCCAGCCCATCTGTTCCTCGCTCAGCCTTTCTTCGATGCGGGCAGTAATGGTCCAGGATGGAGATTTTATGGCACTCTTCTCTTTGAGCCAAACCATGTTTCTAAGGAAAATACTGCTGTCTTTTCTATGGTATCAAATGACAATGTATGGCTATTGAGATGGAAAATATCTTCACTTAAACTTCACGGGATATTGAAACCAGTCTTAGCAAAGAGGCGAGTTAGAGGCAAAAATCAATATTGGACAGGGCTGAAATGCCTCTGTTCAGCTGCTAGTTTAAGTGGCTTGTACAGACCTTTCAAATCATGTTGCCAACAAATGGAGGAAATACAGCTTTTAAAAAGTCAGGCAATTATTAATAGTGTGTTTGACCTCCAGCTCTGCACAGTCTACAAAAAGAGCATCATTTGTCATAGGCTGCTGCCTTATGCCTAATTCTTCAGCCCCTGTTGGGAAGCAGTTGCGCATAGGAGAAGTGCATTGCAGAGAGTGAGGGTCAAAGCTTTAGACCCATGAGGGACTGTGGGAGGGAAGGAGAGAGGGAACAGCTTGCAGTCAACCCCCAAACAAAAAGGGAGGGGTACAGGAACTGTTCACCTCATACATCATTCACACGCTAATGGCATTTCTTGTCCTGGTGTGGGAGAGAAGAGCATTGACTGTGCTGAGGCTACACTTTCGGTTTTCCTCCAGGGATAGAGAATTATGGAGGAAAACAAATGTCAGATGTCTTCATGAGAAAATTAACGCGGCAGCCACCACCCTGGCATCTGAGGAGTGATCAGTGGCCCAGCACCTCCAACTGGGCTCCTCAGCAGGCTGGTCTGTCACGTAGCATTTGCAGCACAAAGCAGCAGCCTGAACCTTTATTAACTTTAACCACTGTCTGAGTAACCTAAAGTGACAATCCACCTCCCTTATTGCTGTTATTAAGTCAGTTTTGGACAATGCCTTATCATCTACAGGAAAAAGAAGAGGATATGTAATGCAGACAAGTTTCCAGGTAGAATTAGTCTGTCTGAGAAAGAGAAAAATGCCACATATTGGGCTGAACAAATCTTTGCATTGATTTCTGGAACCAGAGTCCTTCTACAAGCGCCACAAATGCATGTCTTTATTTAGTGCTCGGATTCAGAGAGCTGTCACTCTTTCTCTATCCAGACCTAACTCCCATTTGTGTTCACAGCTGGGGTGGTTCAGGGTCACACATTATTTCTGCTTGTGCTATTCTTGCTTTACACTTTGATGCCAGCTCCACAGTCCATCATAAGCCTCACATATGCACACACGCATACAAGAACCACGTGAACACCACTGCCTTGGTGACAGCGGGCAGTGTCCGGCTGACAGACGGCACCACCACAGCTCCAGGAGTGCACGTGTGAGCCTGGATAATGGAATGTATTTCTGTTCTCACACAGAGTCTTAAATATCCTTTTAAGTATCCATAAAGGTCTCATTTATGCGTTTTCATCTGAGAGCCCAAGTCTTGTCTACCAATGGGCACGCCTGTGCTGTGCACTCTGCAGCCCAGCAAAGAACTGGTTCCTCCTCTTTGGCTGTCCTACATATTATCTGGTTCTGGATCTGGTGTGTAGGAATAAAAAGGCAATTATTTTATATGTCCCCTCCAATTCAGATGGGATTAAGCCTACCTTTCAGCTGGGTGGCTGAATAAAATTTGGGGCTGGTAGTGGGATTAAGCCTACCTTTCAGCTGGGTGGCTGAGGTAGCCTCAGATAAAATTTGGGGCTGGTAATAAGTTACTGCTCCTGCACAGAGCAAGATGAAAGGAAAGGAGTTGTGACTCAGAGAGATCAACAGCTCCTGGTGATGCTCCGCAGCGCAGCGGTAGTAGCTCAAGGCTGTGGCTCAGAATCACAGTCTTAAACCACAGTAAACAGAAGATATTTTAGTGGCTTTTTTTTTTGCAAGAGTGAGGGCTAGAATGCAGGCCATGGGGGACCGACATGAAAAGTGCATACAATATTTAAAAATTTTTCACTGGAAATGCCCCACATCCCATTTAAAAGTGCTAGGACACAAAACAGCAAGCTTACATAAATAACTATAGTCATTTATTTACACACCAGATGAACCAATGCATTGCAAGTAAGGAGGTCTGTGTCCAAACACCACTGGATGTGAGTCTGTCACAGCTCCAAGGGAGATAGCATCTCCCTTTCCTTGAGCTGAAGCCTCCCTCTTGGGATCCCCCAGCTAATTGCTATGCTCACCCAAGATGTTTACTGCCATTTATATAGGACAATGTTTGGATTAGTTCCTGTTTTAATGAAGGTATTTTAAGCATTCACAGTTACCTGGGCATCATACTGTTTTAGAAGGGGAAAAAATGAGAAAAATATTTTTCATTCTTCTTTTGTTAGAGCAAGTATACAGAACTAAAAAGAAGAAAATGGGAGGAGGGTGAAGGTCTTGTCAGCAAGCGCATAGGAATATGGATTTCACAATACAGTCAATAATTATCGGGGAAATAGATTTCCCATTTCATACTGAATTGAATTTAGTTAGCTTGATTGATGGTGTTGTAATATAGGAGGCTGATCAAGAATATATACCCAAAAAAAAGAAAACCAAAGGCAGGCCCTTACACAGCAATTCAAAAGCAATGACTTACGGATGTTTGGGTGGTGATCAACTGTTTTTGAGTCACAATATACCTATTTACTAAAATCACAGATTAGTCATTCTTTATACAGGTAAACCAATGTATCATCTATAATAAAAGTCCTGATTTTGAAAGCAATGGCTCTGTTTCATAAAATATGTCCTCTAGTTCTGCTCAGTGTGCTCAAAGGTCCCTATCCCTTTCTATTCTAATGGAGGGGACAGTTAGTTGCTGGGAGTTTCTTATGCTACTCTATGTAAGACCAGATATGTTTCTAATGATGGTATTGACAAAGACTTCCTTGAATTTGATTGCTTTGGGCAGATCTTAAATCGTCTCTCACATCATTCTGTCTTTTTACTCCCTTTTTACAAGGAGTCACATGGAAAGGGGTGGATGGATACAAGTTACTCTTGGGGAGATTCCGACCGGACATAAGAGGAAAATTTTTCACAGTGAGAACAGTCAACCATTGGAATAATCTCCCCAGGGATGTGGTTGGCTCCACTACACTGGACACTTTTAAGTCTCAGCTGGACAGGGTGTTGGGCCATCTTGTCTAGGCTGTGCTCTTGCCTAGAAAGGTTGGGCCAGATAATCCTTGAGGTCCCTTCCAACGTGGTATTCTATGATTCCATGATTCTATAACATCTTTCAGAATAATAGTTGATTTTGCAATCAGTTTGAGTTCACCCTGCATTCTCCAAGTTTCCCTCAGGGCACAAATCATCCTAAAACCTTAGGCAGTGGCTTCATGAACCGCTGAACAAACCCAGCAGTTTTCTGATGTACTAAAGGGGGATTTTGTTTCTCCTGCATTTTTTCTCTCCCCTTCACTCTCACTCAACCTCTCCCAGCCTTGCAGTCCCTCTCTGCCTTGTGTATCAGCCCCTTCATAAGCCAATGCCAGGCCTATCAGAAGACTATGTAACAATTATTAGCATAATTTTTATCTCTCATTTCCATACGTCCCACTTGCTTTACTTCATAATCTGTTTCCCTTCTCTCAGCTTGTTTTAGGACTAGTTATAGGCTCGTGAGCACCTTGGGAAGAAACTAAGATACTCCTGGGAATTTGCTCCTCAGGGCATAGCTGTGTGGGTGGTGACAGATGGACCCTTGCTTGAGCTACGCAAGCGTTTTTGCTAACTGGACACAGAGCCAACTCTGGTCTCAAGCAGCGTAGAGATGCCGTAGCACAGCACAGTGCCCAAGCAATATACTGTGCCTTTCAGCATATTAACACAGCTCCACATTTTGTGGAGTGGAAGTGCCTCACGCATGGCTCATCTAGGTTTGGGCAAAGGTAGCGTGAGCTGAATGCGGCTGCCTCTGTAGCCTTACATCCTTAACCATCGTGTCGATTGCCCTCGCTGCCCCGCCAGCTCCGCCTGTATCCTCACCCCATTCCTCCTTCAGCATCTCCTCTCCTGTTAATTCTGTCTCTCTTGTATTACAGTCTCTTTGCTGTCATGAGTTGCATGCAAATGCTGGGCTTATTGTTCAAGATAATGCATTTCTGCTATCTCGATGAAATATGTGTATTCCATTTGGTTTATTAGCTAATTAAACTAATCTCTAGAAAACCTTCAAAATGTCTTCTGCTCTTCTGCAGTGAAGCTAATTTATCTTTTCAGTGCTGGCAGCAGGAAAACAGTCTATATGCCCTGCAGAAAAGTTTGGCTTTCGTATGTTTTTATCCAAAGTGTTTCAAAATAATAATCTAAAAGTCAGATTCAGATATTCAGGAACCTTTGGCTGAATGATCTGCAGCAAAAGAAGCATATGGGAAGTACAGATATTGTCTGATCTTATCTCTCAAGCTGACAGATAAATAATTTGCCAAAACAGAGATTGCTTAGAAGTTAAGAAATAAGTTTCTTTGCTCAGAAACATGTCCCAATGACTATTCATTTCCTTTGAGTTGATCACTGGATGACACTCAGTGTGTCAGCTTTCAGAGTTTCATAAAAACTACTGCGAGAGAAGAAGCCATTTCACAGAATCACGGTGGAGGCTGGGGGACACCTCTGGAGCTCATCTGGTCCAGCCCCTGTTCAAGCAGGGTCAGTGAGGCGGCTTGTCCGGTTGGATTTTGAATTATCTCCACAGATGAAGACCCCACAGCTTCTCTGGGCAACCTGTTCCAGTGTTTGACCACCTGCACAGTAAAAAAGGTCTTTCTGATCATTAAACAGAATTTTATGTATTTCAGTTTGTGCCTCTTGCCCTGTCAGCGGGCACCACTAGAAGGGTCTGGCTTCATCTTCTCTATGCCCCCCTACCTGAGGTATTTATGGATAAGATCCCCAGGAGCCCTCTCTTCTCCAGGCTCAGCAGTCTCAGCTCTCCCAGACTCTGCTTGTATGGCATTTGATTAGGATAAAGCCAGAGCATTGCACTTTAAAGCCGTCATGCACCAAGGAGCACAGACCTTGAAGCAATTATAACTTGTAGCACCTTCTGGCTGGGTCTAGAGGTCTCTGCCTCTAGACAGATGAAAAGGGAAACACTGTTCCAAGAGACATGTCTCCTAAAGAAAAAAGGTATTTTTCCTCAACACAAGCAAGTACTACAAGGTGGTCTAGAAGGAGCTTCAGTTTCCTCCCCCCCCCCCCCCCCACCCCCCCCCCCCCCCGCTCCAACAAAACCAGAGTATTTTTATTAGTTTATGTCATTTTGAAATGAAAATATTTGAAATGAGAAGCTGAAGCCTTTTTCACAAGCATGTTGAAATTAAATTTTATCATTATGTGAATTCCCCCCTGCCTTTAGTTCATCTAAAACTAGTCATGAACTGCAGTCTTTGACAACTTTACTTCTCATCACAACACTTTAATCATCCCCATCTCAATTCTACATCTATCTGGTGCATTTCAATCTCCTCATTTTTGTGTGGGTTTGATTCATGAACACCAGAAACAAAATGCAGACACTGGGCATTTTAACATTTTTTTCAGCTGAAGAAATCAACTTCTAAATTAACAGAGTCAGATATCTGAGGCATATATCAGTTCATGCTTCCCATCAGCAAAGACATTTCATTATTTTGCCACTTGCTTAGCTCATAAATGATGTCATGCACTTTCTTACTTACTTTTTACAGTGCAGGAGGTGACTGCATGATAAAATCTTTCTTTCCTCTAAAGTCTTAAGTGTCATGTTTTGGTTTTTTTTTCTTTTTTGCCAGAGGAGACACTCAGACTCTTTTGGATTAATACCAGTTTTCCTGACCTAAGATAAAAAAAGCAGTAAATAATAAAAAAAAAATATATCCTCCAGCTGGATTGTTAGCATAAGTTAAAAATGCAAAGAGCTTGTAATTAACTGCAGTGTGTGAAGAGGTTTATTCTCTGGCCCTGAATCAGGGAGAGCTTTGCCAATGGCTGTGGCCCACATTCTTCAAAATTTTCCGAGAGGAAGAACTATTTCTTCCATAGCTGTGAAAACAGATATAGCAGTAATGAAATTTGAGGTTACAATTGCAATTGATCTTACTGATAGGGAGCCACAACTTGTGCTTGCTTGGTATGACAGCGTCTCCTCTGCCGTGTGATTTCTGTGAGCACCTTCTGTTTTCTTGCCCCTCTGGCAAAGCCCCCCAGGATGCACGGAACACCAGCATGAAGCAAGTGCTGCTTCCAGCAGATTTATGTCTCATCATTAATTGAAGTTTTTCCAAAGATGTGGTTGCTGTTTCTGCCTCTTTGTATTGTCTGTTGTCTAATAAGGTAAGAGCCGTCGCTAGGCTTTTCCCTCAGCTGGAGCACTTAAAAGGTCCCTGTCTCCTATTCAATTGCTAATGTTCGCTGAATGTAACAATATATACAGCATTTATCCCCCTGTCAAATTAGATTGGGATTGGTTAATGGGATCAAAAGTTATGAAAGAAAGGGTGCCAACAGACATGTACGTGTGAACATATATATACACGCAGGGTAGGTGCAGGAGCCTCATTTTGCTGCGTGGAAGCGGCCCGCTGAAAAGACATTTACCCATCACTAGGACAAACCATCTTAGGATTTTTTTTTATGGTTTTGTGATTTGGTTGTCTTTGCAATTCTAACTATTCTGGGTTTCAAAAGCATTTTAGTAACAATTCTTGGTTGCTGAATGTGATTTTGCTGTATAAGAACTTTATTTTTTATGCGCATGCTTTCAGCATTTCCCATTCTGATAGGATATTTGATTTGTTAATAAATCTTGCGCAGAGGTGAAGCTATATTTTCCTATAGTAATTACCCATTAAAATTATATCAGTGCAGGCAGGAAGAAAGTGCAGATTAAACAGGGTATAAAACAAAGGCACTTTGAAGACCAAGTGTCTTACATTAGTCCCTCCTGGGAAATTGATAGGCGCATTAATTACCGCCTTTTGCCTCTAAGTTCTTCTGCATTCTAATGGTATATACCCATGTACAAAGAGACGGAGAGGATCTCTGTATTATCCTATACCAAACTAGGAAAGCAGGGCATACTGTTATCCACAATTCAACAGGAGACGATACATTGATCTTTGACAAGCGAAGGACAAAAGGAGGGTCACGATCTGGCATTTTCAAGCAGCACCAGTAAAGCAAAACCTTACGAACAGCAGCGTATCAGCTCAAGCCCTTTGTCACGACGGGGTGAAGACCTTTTCTCTGTGGTGTTTAAAAGCACAGGTATGCACACAGAAGTACAGGATGTTCTCGCCCCAGTCTGTAAATACTTACCGGAGACCAGAAGCTGATAGTAGAGGGCTCCTGGATTTAGCAGATGGATTCATAGCCTGACCAGCACTGGTAGTTTAAGCAGTTGTTTGAGTTGGAGCAACATACCACATGAAAACTTTACCAAGGATTTTGCATCCCTGGAAGTTTTAAAATCAAGATGGATGGTTTTCTGAAAATAATAGTAATAATAGCTATAATAATTATTGCAATAGGTGCTCTGTGTGCTGTGTAATACAGGAGACCAGAGAGGTAATTACAGTCTCTTGTGACCTTAGATGCAGTAACTGATTGTAAGTACTCTTCCCTGAAGCTGTAGCATGCTTTACTGGCCTGAATCAGAGCCACTGGGTCATCTCATGCAGGTCACGCACCATAGCCACTTTGCTTCAGTTCCCCACGCATACCGTTTCCCTCACCTTATATCCCTGCCTCACTGTGCGAGGCTGCGGAAGGAGCAGCCTGAGCATCTCGTCTCTGCTCCTGTGCACCAGCCAAAGGAGCGAGTGGGCACCAGGAGTGGAGCAAGCCCTTCCCTCTGCAGGGAGAAGAACAATATGCATCCCCTTGATTCCCAGAGGAAAAGGGGAGGAGGGGATACTGCTCAAGGAACTGCCTCTGGAAAAGTGTCCCCAGGTTAACTCAGAGCCAGGACTCTTATGTATCACACTTACTTGGGCCTACAGCTAACGAGGCAAATTAGTCCTCCATGAATAAAATATCTGTCAGGCAAAACAGAGGCGCGCACATTCCCTCTGCAACACTCGCGTGTGCCTGTGCCAAGAAAGGCAATCTGCTGGTACTGAGCATGCACAGAGTGGCCTTACAAAGGGCTGATTCTTTGCATGAGCAGGGCAGGAGGGTGCCATGCCCCATAAAACAAATTGCTACTGTTCAAACCCCTGAGAACAGGCTGAAGGAGAAGCTGCTATTGAGTGCTCCAACTGTCTCGCACCCTCTCAGGATAAACGGCTGTTACAGAAAAGGCTGCTTCAGTATTTCTGGAACGCAGCAACATAGTACATCAGGTTAGTGGGAGCAGGTAAATGAACCTTATTTACTTATATCAGAAAGACTCTGTATTGTTAGATTTTGTTTTTCTTCCAGTGGGTGATCAGATTTTTACAAGGTCAAGTGGCACTGGGCTCCAAGCATTCAATCTATTAGGAATGGACAGGAAGCAATTAGCCTAAGGAAAAAATGCTTTTAATACAGACATCTTTTTCTACAGAAACAAGGCTTCTGTACTGCCTCTGCTGCATTTTCACATTAGTTATTTCTTACCTTCTTGGGAAATGCAGAGCTTGAACTGATAGATGTCTCTCATTTTATTAAGCGCAGATACTATATATAACTTAACATTGCTTCTTAGTTTACTTCAGTGATTAGCATTTTCTGTACCACTTGAAGCAATACAATAGAAATGAGAGCCAAAGGCAGCAGAGAACTGCTTCCAGCTTCCTTCATTCTTCTTCACAAGCATTCACTTGCAAAGGCCAAACACAAATTGGATGTTTTCTCCTTCTACCTGGTGTGAAATGCAGGAAGGATGGACAGAGGCCCCTAGGATTCATCTCTTACTTGATAAACAGATGGTCCAGTTTTAAACCTAAAGTTCAAACCCATGCTGGGTTCTTCCAAGCAAGCACAAAGAGGCAGAGACTTCTGCTGAGCTTCTCACAGCTTCTTCTATGAGAGTTGTCCTGCTGTGGCACCTTTCTCCTATGTTGCAAGAGTATCTACACCTGAGCTGACACCCACTGCACTGCCCACCTTACCTGCTTCTAAGTAACACAGGATCGTGAACAGACATCAAAAGTGACCTCTGAGATGCCCTTCTCTGAGCAGTAGACCAGTTCCTACCCTTGTGCATGAGTACATCTGATGAATTACCATGGAGAAATGAAAAACTGAAAGGTACTGCTTAGAGTAGCCTGAGAGGCAAATTAGGAGTTGGGGATGAAAATTAGTGCAAAGGAATTCTCAGTAGACTGCTGGAGAGTCATGAGATGCAGTTGTCTCTTAGCTGAGGAGCAGTCCTGCAAGGCAGGAGGCTCAGCAAGCACTTAAGCCACATAATATTAGATAAGAGACTTAAGAGAACTATTTTTCACAGACAGGAGGAAGAAACATAATCAGATTCATCTTTTTCAGCTCAAGTGGAGCTAATGCCATACACCATCTATATGTCCAGGGAATTAGTTTCACTTATTTAGGATACCAATAGGATACCAAACTGGGCAATTACATGACAAAGCCCCTATAAACCCTGTTACACTCTTTGTGAGATGCAAGTAGAGAGAAAGCCACAGACAGCCCTAAGATAAACACTGCCAAGAGGAAAAAAACCCACACACTCTTACTAAAAGAAAAGACTTGTGATGGAAGGAGGGGGTGGTGGTGAGTAGGGAGTTAGATGATAAAGCAAACATCTCCTATTAAATGGTTTATTCTATGTCTAACTCACACTGTTTTGTTTTGTCGTATTTTTTTCTAATGTCCCTAAATATAATCCAGTCCCAGCACAATCACTCAAATGGAACTGGCTAAAGAAACGTGCCGGTGAAGTGTCAGCAGACATGGAAAATTAGATCTCATAGCTAGAGTCATTACTCTTGCCTTTCTATCAGGTAAGGAAGAAGTCAGGTACATGATGAACTGCAGTCTTGCACTTTGGACTTTGAGAATTAAGAAAAACTTTTGAAGCACTACAAAAGGAAATCGCTTAATCGTGTATTCAGAAAGCAGTGATCCTGGCAAGGGGGGGAGGGGATGGGGCAAACAAGAAGGGAAGAAAAAAATATAAAGTAACTTGTAAAAGAGAATGTCCCATGTGAACAGTGTAATTTTCCCAATTTTTCAGTTTTCCTTATGGCTTATATTAATTCACAGAATGCACTACATGATTTGTGTGATGCATATGCTAATAATAGAACAAACATCTTAGATCATCCACTATACCTCCTCAAAAATGTAGGATGAATCTCTTCAATACTTTTGCTGGTGCCATGTCCAGTCCTTTTTTAGTGATATTCTCAGCTGCATCACAAACCTCCTGCTAGAGACGGTTTCCTGGTCTTTCCTATTATCCACACCCTTCTTCATAGATTCATGGAATCATAGAATCATTTGGGTTGGAAGGGACCCCTAGAGGTCATCTAGTCCAACCCCTCTGCAGTGAGCAGGGACACCTTTAACTCAGGTTGCTCAGAGCCCTGTCCAGCTTGGATTTGAATGCTTCCAGAGATGGGGCCTCCACCACCCCTCTGGGTAACCCATTCCAGTGTTTCACCACACTCATTTTAAAGAATTTCTTCCTTATATCCAGTCTAAACCTACCCTGCTTCAGTTTAAAACCATTACCCCTTGTCCTGTCACAGCAGGCCTTGCTAAAAAGATTTTCCCCGTCTTTCCTATAGGCCCCCTTTAGGTATTGAAAGGCCGCAATCAGGTCTCCCCGCAGCCTTCTCTTCTCCAGGCTGAACAAGCCCAACTCTCTCA
>NW_009259600.1:8826517-8840799 GCF_000687185.1 Egretta garzetta | reverse complement strand
CCAATTCCTTATCCACCGAACAGTCCACCCATCAAATCCATAGCTCTCCAATTTAGAGAGAAGGATGTTGTGGGGGACCGTGTCAAAGGCTTTGCAGAAGTCCAGATAGGTGACATCCGTTATTCTCTCTTGTCCACTGTTGTTGTCACACCATCATAGAAAGTCACTAGGTTCGTCAGGCAGGACTTGCCCTTGGTGAAGCCATGCTGGCTATCTCGAATCACCTCCCTGGCCCCCATGTGCTTTAGCATAGCTTCTAGGAGGATCTGTTCCACGATCTCCCCAGGCACAGAAGTGAGGCTGACAGGTAGGTAGTTCCCAGGGTCCTCCTTTTTACCCTTTGAAGGATGAGCACAATGTTTCCTTTCTTCCAGTCACCAGGGACTTCACCTGACTGCCATGGCTTTTCAAATATTATGGGGAGTGGCTTGGCAACTACATCAGCCAATTCCCTCAGGACAATGGGATGCATCTCATCAGGTCCAGGTTCCTCAGGTGGTCACAAACCTGATCTTCCCTTACAGTTGGAGAGGCTTTACCCCCCTGGTTCCATTATTGTGGTCCATTGACTTGGGAGGGGTGAGGAGAGAAGTTACCAGTGAGGACTGAGACAAAAAAGTTTTTGAGTACCTCAGCCTTCTTGTCTGTTGATCCTAGGTCACCATTCTTGTTCGTCAGTGGGGGTACACTTTCTTTAACCTTCCTTTTCTGGTTGACATTCCTGTAGAAGACCTTCTTGTTATTCTTTGCATCCCTTGCCAAATTCAGCTCCAGACGCTCCTTGGTCCTCCAGACCCCATCCCTACACAACCAGGCAGTGTCCCTATACTCTTCCCAGGATGCCTGTCCCTGCTTCCACTGCCTGTGCAGTTCCCTCTTCCTCCTTAGTTTGATGAGCATCTCTTGTCTCAGCCATGCTGGTCTCTTCCCTTCCTTGTCTGATTTGTTACACCTGGGGGTTGAGAGCTCTTGCACTCTATGGAACACATCCTTAAAGATCTGCCAGCTCTGTTCTGTTCCCCTGTCCCTGAGGACCATTTCCCAGGGGGTCCTTCTGATGAACCCCTTGAAGAGCTGGAAGTTTGCTTTCCTAAAATTTAGGGTCCTGACTATACTCCTCACTTTTCCCATATCCCTCAGGAGTGTGAACTCCACCAATGCGTGATCACTGCTGCCCAGGCTGCCTCCAATCTTGACATCACTGGTGAGCTTACTTGCATTGGTGACCATCAGGTCCAGTATTGCATCCTCTTGGGTAGGGGTGTCTATTACGTGGCTTAAGAAGTTACCCTCAATGCATTCTAGGAATCTCCTGTATTGTCTATAGCTCGCTGTGCTACTTTTCCAGCAGATGTCGGGGTGGCTGAAGTCCCCCAGTAGTATGAGAACCTGCAAGCTCAAAGCTTCCTGGAGCTGGAGGAAGAAGGCTTTGTCAGTAGGCTCCCCTTGATGAGGTGGCCTGTAGTAGACACCAACCACAAGGTTCCCTTTGTTGTCTCTGTCTTCAGTTCTTACCCATAAGCTTTCAACCTGCTCATGGCTATTCTTCAGTGGCAGCTCTTCATCTTACTGTTGTTAGTCTCGTCTCCAGAAATAATTAAAAATAAATACTTTAATCAACTACTTTCATCAACACATGCAGACAGCATCTTCTGTTTGAATTGTATGCATAGATACCACACAAGAATTTATGATCTTTAGCTTGTGGTTTTATTTTGGACATATTCTCCTCTGAGCCATGTTTCATTTCAGGAACACAATGTCTTGCTTCTGTCCCTCCACCAGTGTTATTGTGATAGAAAACAGCTCGATGTTCCAAGCCATCCTTCGTCATAATTTGTGATTACTCCAGTCAGTAAGTATTTGCACTGCTGTATTATGTCTTATGCTGAAGTCAGTTCCCAATTTCTTCTATTCTGAGAAGTCAATAAAGAACATTTCAGAACCCAAGACATATCTGTGTTGTTTTCTTCATCTTCTACTTTAATCTGATCTCTTTCCTCCTTTTACCTGTAATTGATAGATATTGATAGGTATTCCAGAGTGGATGCCTGGGTTATATAGGATATAGGACAGAATTATAGAATTATGGAATGATTTGTGTTAGCAGGGACCTCTTGAGGTTATTTTGGCCGAGATCTTCCTGAAAGAAGGGCTGACTTCAAAGTTAGTTTAGGCTGCTCAGGATCATGCCCACCTGAGTTTTGAAGATGGATATTCCCTAACCTTTCTGGGCAGCTGGTTCCAGTGTTTAACCACTGGACGACATATGAACAATTTTTTTCCTTAAATATAACCAAAATTTCCCATGTTGCAAGTTGTGACAGCTACCTCTGTCCCTTTGTCTGCCTCCTCTCTAACCACTCCACTAGGCAGCTGCACACAGCAGTTAGGTCCCCTTCTTTTGCACAAACCAGCTTCCTAGGTCTAGGAGCCAAAGCATTTACAAGAAGCAGCTGCAAGATGGACAGCTCACACCTCCTCTTCTGAGCTTGGCAGGAGCTGCTGCATCTCACAAGGGAAAGGAGCATCAGAAAAGTGATCAGTATCATCTTTCTCTCTCTAAGGGGCATCATTTCCCATCTCTGCTGAGAGGCTTAATTTCTAATTTGGAACAGAAAAATGCAGTCTTAATAATATATCGCTTATAAAATGTTTCTGATGTTGAATGATGAGGTCTAGCTGTTCAGTGGTGGAACCCAAAACATACCAAAAACATTAATACGGTTGTCAGCACAGCCATGTCATCCTATTGTGTCAAATCCTGCTAAAACACAGAAGCAGAAACCTTACTTCAATAAAAATGCCTTGTTGTAGTCCTTCAGAAGGTCCTGTCCTATGCCACCACCTGTAACCTTTTGATTCTTGAACATCTAATACTGACTGAAGCTTGTGAGCTCTCTCCTCCCTACAGTGAACATTAGTTCTGGACCCTCACAGTTTCCATGCCACCCTGCTGCTCTTCAGAAAACCTCTCCATTTCTCTGCTGTTCTTATACTTTCTTTGTATTTTTTTCATTTTGCTGTGTTTTAATTACCACAAATGAAACAGGAAACCGTTCAGGCTGAGTGGCATTGATGTCATATTAAAAACTATCTATCAAACATACATTTCTCCTTAAAGATTTTTTTGGTAGTTTTATTTAACAATGAGGTTTTAACATTTTGCTTGACATTGTATCTTGTAAAACGTATTAAAGCTGTAATTACTCTTCTGTAAAAAATTTAATTAAATGGCAAGTGGAAAAAAAAAAGCAGAAAATACTCACCCCTTGTCTGTATTCTGTCCTCATTTCTATTTGAGTCAGTCAGTAATCAGTTTCTACCTTTCCACCAATAATAAGCATTTACCTAAAAAATGGAAGAAAATAAAAATGCTCAGATGCCGCACTGAGGGGTGTTACACTAAAGACAAAACCCCAAATAAAAGCAGAGATGTTAAACACATAACATAATTGCTTTCCAGATGCAGAAATCTTATGTATTCCATAGACATTGCTCCCTCCAATGGGAAGTTAGTGGTAAAGTTGCATGTAGAGCCTGCCTAATACAATCCATAAACATTTGTGGATATGGTTCACGCCACTCTCTGAAGGATTTCTTGTCACACTTGGAAAAGATGTTACGAGAAGTTACACAGAGAATGAGAAGATGAATGCCATAGCAGGGGAAAAAAGCTTAGGTAGAGCAGGATTGACTGGGCAATGGTTAAGAGCAGAGAAACTATACAAATTGCATGGACAGGAGAGAAAATTACAAACAGCACCCACAGGTAATGGGAGCCTAGCGAAGAGGACATAAAAGACACGAATGTCCACAGAAGTGGTTGCACAGGGCTAAAGCCAAGTTTCAGAGAAAAACAGGAGATAGAAGGTGAAAGAGAGAAAGAAGTGCAACATGTTCAGGCCCAGTGCTTTGCAGTTTTAGTGTACAATATCACGGTGATGCACCTAGTTCTCTTTATTTTCTGTTTCAAGTTGCAGATCAGTTGGGAGCCTGATGTATTCATATGAAGTCCTTGGTTTTTCTTGGACTTCAGGAAAGAACATTAATTGAGGGGATTTGGTTTTGCTTGTTCCTCTAATTCTGTTTTTGCTGGGAAAGCTCTTAATGCATCATTGGATCTCACCTCTGATTCATCCTTTCCAACCTGACCTCAGAGGAACCAGGGACTGAGACCGAACTTGGGAACTATAACGCTGGCCTGAGACTAACAACAATTACCACAATTACCATCCGCTTCCCGCAAAACTGGAAAAACAGAACCTCAGCTTTCTTCCGTATTGCCTTGGCTGCCTTCCCTTCAACATGGTACGTCTTCTCCAGGTTTTGTTGCGGGAACTGACCAGACAAGGCTCGCAGTTGGGAACATATTGGCTTCCACACTGATATTCCATCACTTAAGAAAAGGGTTAAGAAATGAAACTAGTATTGTAATTCACGCAGAAAGTGTGTTCCAAAGTCCTCTGAAGTCAGTGGAATGAATCCCACCAACGTCACCAAGTACTGGCATAAGGCCTTAGTAAATAGAGTATTTATAAAGGAATCATTGTACAAAGTGGGTGCAAAAAAAGATGTCTCAATAATTCAGAAACCACAACTGAGAAAGGAATAGAGGCAAAGATTGAGGCAGTGATTGCTAAAGGTGAGGGCTGAAAAAATATGAATGTTAGACCAAAGTGAGGTATGGAAGGGAAGCTGAAAGATGTGAAAGCTAAACTGCAGATGGTCCAGTATCATCTACTGCTAGAAGACGGCAAGCATGTTGTCATACTCTGATGTGCCTTTTACTCCTTGAAACACTGTTCCCTCTGCAAATTTCTTTACCCTTAACTGTTATTTACTATGTCTTTTCCTGACGGCAGCTGCACTATACCCACTGTTAAATTAACACCTTATTTCACGTAATCTGCCCAAGAAGAGTTCTCCCAGTCTTTTCAGTTCTTCACAGGTATAGACACATCTAAGCACGCTGGCATCACCGCCCTTCCCTTGTGCAAACAGCCCATGGAGAGATGAGGCGGGAGTACTGTGAGTGCTGGGATGAAACATCCCCTGGATCTGAGGGCTCCTGGACTCAGTTTAGTAAGGATTTCTCTGTACTTTGTGAAAGTACCTTAGTACACTGTACCTTCCCATGAAGGGCTTAGAGGGTGCTGCTCCCATTACCTTACGTGAAGCCTAGTCAAGTGGGTTGGAACAGAAGTGCAGGATTTGGCCTAATCCAGGACAGCATTTTGATGTATTTTCTGCTTAAATTAACTGGTGTAAAATGGGTTTGCATGACAGCTTGTCAGGCTATCTCACCTCTTGTAAATCAGATCTATGATCTTGTTATGGCTTGGTCTCCTCCCAGTGAGATGCACCACATGGCTTTCAGACATCAATGGACACGCATCAAATGTCATAACTTTAGGGTCCAAATTCATAGGTGTTGGTGATGTTCATCGATCATAGAAGAAACAGTTCCTCTTTGCCTGCTTCTCTGCACTTAGATGCTTGATATAAGATAGCAGTGAAGAGTTCATTCGTTTGCTAGGTAAGGTGGCTCTTTATTGCCATCAAGTCAGTAGGAGCAACTCTGCGTTTGTAGTCACGTAGATGTGTTGGATGTCACCTGAGGTAGAAAAGCAGCTACCAGCTGGTCTCTGTACAGCTTCTCTCATTTCTCTCTTGTGCTGCCAAGTCCTTGGTAGAGAGGGTGCCCCAACACTTGTCGTAACTTTTCCAGCGTTGCAAAAGAGGAGACCTGCAGAAAAAGGAGGGGCAGTACGAGACCAGGCAGTGCTGCATTAATGTTGATCCATGGAGAGTCTGCTCCCCGGGGGGCTGCATTTGTCTGATTTTTAAATAGATATTTGCACTTTCCGTCACCACCTTTTCATAAGGAAAATGTCAGCAGACGGGAAAGTACTGAGAGTTTCCAGCAGGGAGCAGCATTTATTCATTTGTGAAGGAGAAGAGGCTCCAGCCTGAAAGGATCAGGCACCCGAAGCTGAAACACAAACTCCTTTGCTTAAGAAAAAATGTTTGCAGCTGGGAGGATGACCAGCAGCGTGAGGGGTGTAGGAGGGAGGGCAGGTTAAACAATTGGCACTAGGCCTCTCCTCCTCTTCATCGGTACGATGCCTCTGCGAGCACGTCTTGGTATTTAGGACTAAAGAGGTTGGATGCTCAGCGGCACTGCCAGCAGATGAGCTGGATCAAAACATTCCCATTTAGGGAAACATTTTCGTCAAAAAGTTCACAGTGTTCTCACTGGTTCAGAACTATTACTTCAGGTACTGGAAATCCAGATTAAGTTCTCAGTAATAAAGTGCGCATAATGATATCACGATCCTAATAATATAGCATATTTTGCCTTAGGAGGCTAATAGGGTTCTTCACCCATCTAGGCTACTGTCTGGTGGAAGCTTTCAATTTTAAGAATACCCTTCTAAGGATGCTTCTTACCATGAGATCTTAACAATTTCAAATCCACAGTCTCAGAATGTCACAACTTTCAAATCAACCTTCCACAGGGAGAGATAGTCAGGCTGTGAATATGCGCAAAGAGAGTATTTCAGTAGTTGGAACTGTAGTAAAAAACGCTCTTCGCTACATAAGCAAATTTCTATTTAAAACAATTTTATTAAAAGCATACAGCTCACTGACAGCACCTGTGCTACTGTTGCAATGCATCCTACCTACCCTTGTGCCAGGCAACCCACCCCAGCTCTGCACAGCCTCCTGCTGCGGCCCATGAGAGGTGGCTGCATCCCAGAGGGAGCCTCAGAGTGGGTGAATCCATCCACAGAGAGTTAGGGAACTGCTACGGTCTACGTAGACATACCCAAATTGGCTTTAACCCCCCAAGCTAGACCACAGTTTTAGCAGTGAAGCTAAACCAGCACGCGCATGTGTGATCCTGGGCAGGATCCTGGGACTCTCAGTGCGTGCTTAACAGGTAAAGCCTGCGCCACTGACACCTCAGGCTTTCAATCCCCAAGTTCAGAAGATGAAAGCAAGTTCCATCCTACCTCTAACCAAAATGTTATGTAACTCTCAGGTACCTTGGCCTTCCCTGCAATCAGAAATGTGCATAGTCACAAATTAGATTAAACTGACTTTTACAGACACACACTTGACTTTCATCATATTTTCTCTCTTCGCATTGGGGCTAAAGGTTTGTTTTAGTAAGACTGTTATGACCATTCAGTTGTCTTAAATATGTATTCCCACATCTTCATTTGCCTAGATTTATTTTTTAAGTATAAACTTACTTTGTGTAAACTTAACTTTGCATCTCCTGGATTCATAAGGTTTCATTCTGAGATTAATAGCAACATTCCTGTAATATTTTTTTACTCCTCAAATTACTATATTCTTGTAGCAATAAATCCAGATTAATGTAGCTTTGTTTCCTGGCATCTCTTACGTGTTTTTAAATAATTAAAACTGCATATATGTTCTCTGTGTGAGAAGCCCCAAGCCAGTACCAACAGTGTGTTTTCACTAGTTTGAAAACTGGTAGAATTAGTATTAAATTCCTTTTAAAATTTTGACTTTGAGGAGTAGATCTGTTAGTACAGAATAGTCTCCACAAAGCATCAGCCAACACGACTCAGATGACCACAACTCTGCAACACTGGTGTTATGCAGTGACCAGAGTTACCTTGGTAAGTCTCTGTCTTAATTTGCAACGTGGATGCCAAGTACACATACCTGAATTAACGAAGAGGCTTGTGAACAGTAAAGCTAGCGTGTGGCTTAAAAGTGGGTAGGACCAAGGGGCAGATCCGTGCCAAACAGGGGAATAATCATTTTGGGGGGGATGAAGAGTCTAGCCCAGTGCCTTGTCTCCATCAGCCACAGATGGAGATTTTGCAGATTTCTGGGGAAGACCATAGGCAGCAGCACAAGGAGCTGGCGTTGCATGCCCAAGCACTTTTGTAGCCCCCAGCATCTTATAGCTTGGGGACTTTCTGAGGAAGAATCACTGTCTTCATAGATTCGACACTTTTTTTCTTCAGTAGTGGATCCAGCTTCTCCTTGAACTCATGGGAACAATACTCCTTCAGTCTCCTGTGGCAAGGAGTCCCACAACTCCCTCACACCCTGAGCAATGAGCTGCCTCCCTTCATCTGGCTGAACCCATCACACACTAGCTTCGTTTGATACCCTCAGTCGTTGCACCAGAAAAGGTGACAAAATATACCCACCTACTCCATTCCACCCCACTTTTATACCTCCCCACCACCTGCCTCTGTGGTCTCCTTGCTGTGCTGAAGACACATAGCTGTTCCTTCGTGAGAGTGTCTCCCTGCAGTGACCAGCCACTGAGAGAAGGACACGGACTTCACTTAGGGCTACCAAAGCCATCAGGGCTATGACTGTGAGGATCTGCCCCCCGTGCAAAGCAGAGTCAAGCCAACAACTCTCGAGGAACCTTCAAGCCCCGCTGCCCCAGCTGCAGGAAACCCCACGTTCCTTTGTCTGCAGCATATGCTGCGGTGTGGTGTGGTAATAGCTGAACTCCATTTAAATGAACCACAGCCTAGCCACAGCAGCACGGATCTCAGCAGAGGGTAATTTACTCTGCCTCTTAGCAGGGATCCTTAAAGAACCATGACAGGTCCAAGTAATCTGTCAGAGGCAACCTGACGAGCCAGCAGTCTCTGGATGCTAATCCCTTACAAACAATAGGCTCATTATATGCAAATTAACAGGAGAAGTGGTGATTGGCCGCTACATCTTCTGAGACAACTGCTCTATTTAAAAGAAACTTTAACTACCCTGAAATCTGTAAGTTTAAAAAAATTAAGTGACCACAGTCTGCCTCTTTGTTTAAAAACAACCTGATTTCCTCAGACAGCCTGCGCACGCATCCCATGAACGCTGCCGACACAGCAAGCTGGAAATAGTGCTCGGTGACCAAAATCCACGGGGGACATAACAGTAACAAATCGATGCAGACACTGAATTTCTTAAACAGCCCTGGTTTTAATTAATTTTAATTCCCTATTCCATTACAGATTTACTTGTTAAATGTCAGAAAATCCGTCTGAGTCCAAGGAGCGGGTTGTGCATTTACGGAACAGATACACGGGCGGGTTTCATGCCTCACTGTTTTCTTACAGAGGAGGCAAAGCTGAACCTGAGGAGCAGGACAGCAGCTAGACGGAGCAGGTTCCCACCTTGCTTTGAAGTTAAACAGCAGCTCTGTAGTCAACTGCTTACGGCTTTCTCCGGCTGATGTTTGGTTGTGGGGAGGTTATGAGTTTTCTGATGCCAGTGTGCAAAGCTGATCTTAATTAAAATATTCCATTGAAAATGTTTCATAAGATAGGAATACGAGACTGACGCCAGTCTGTCACAATTCACTAGACCGCTTGAAATCTGGAATCGGCCTGACAGGTCAGGAGCTGCTATTGCTGTACTGCGGCCAGATGGAGTCCCGGCTAGAAGGTTTGGCTTCTAGATGGGTGTTTTTTTCTGTAATTTTTTTTTTATTTAAAAGCACACCATGTCAAATGTGTTTATGGTGGGTTTAGGTAGGTAAGAAGCCTGTAGGGCATTTATGACCCTGTTTTGCTCATGGTAACAACGTGTAGGCTAAGTAAACATTAACTTCCATACAAGCGGCAATAGATTAACATTTTTAAAAATTAGGCTTATAGGGATGGATCTAGTTATGCAAATATACACATCTAGTTCTGAAAATCTCAGCCAGATTTTGACAGAACTTGACTCCCCAACTCACCTCTCCCCTTTACAGCTCAAAATCCCATTCTCACTTTCAGCTTCAGTTTGAAGAGACAATCAATCTGACACGCCGGAGCCCACTAAAGCGCAGCTGATTTCCTCCGCCAGTCGGTGGATAAAGCCCAAGGAGCTGAAGCTCGTGTGATGCTGTGGCTGCTGCGGTTATAGTGTGCTTCAGGAGCGATAGGGAGCCATTATCCGGCTGCTCATTTTAGTCCTCTGTCCTACATCAAATGTTTTCCTAATCCTTTTTGTAATATGTCATCACTTGAAACAAACAAACAAAAAAATTCACATCCCTCTTCCCTGTGAAAAATTCTACATAATTGACGGGCTGAAGGCACTTGAAGCAGACATATGCATTGGTAAATATGGGGTTGACTTGTGTTCCTGTTCTGTTCCCATTTTTGATTTTTTTTTCATACAGAAGTACTCAGCACGCAGGACCTCAAGGACCAGTGCTATTGCATCAGTGATGATCACACAATAGAACACACAGAACACTTTGCAGGCTTTTCCTAATTAAGACTAATACTAACCAGCTATTTCAGCTGCACACATAGGACAGGGGAACGTGACTCAGCCTACATAAAAAAAAATACTTTGCACTTACACTGTGCTCTCCTTCCAAGGATTTTAGCATGCTTTCCAAAAGAACCCATTTAGCCTTACAATATCCCTGGGTGCTTATTGAAGGAATGATTTCCCCACACTTCCTGATGGAAACATTGGCAATGAGGTTGTAGGCCAAATTTTCAGATGTGTTCAGTGCAGAAATATGCATGCACAGTGTAGGCATATCGCTGAAAACTATTCTTAATTTCACTAACTACGCGTGCAGGTGACCAGCCAAACACATGAATGGTCACTTTAATCCACATCCAGCTTTTCTTTGGCTAAAATAAACATTTAAAAATGTATGTATGTTTGTAACCCCTCAACTCCTGAACTTTGGTTTTAAGGTCATGAAGGAAATCTGTAGGTTTATTTGGTGCAGCCCTGCAGATAGCTTCAGTGACCCTACCTGTTTTACTACCAGAATATGCTTCTTTTTTCACCAAAGCCATGCACGTTCTTGAATCTACTGTAGCAAACCTTTAACAGAGATCTTTGGTGATGCTGTTACCGATGAGTGCAGCGAGGATCTTTGTGAAGAGCAGGAAGCACGCACACTGAGAAGTCCCACACTCAAACACACCTCAAATTCAGGGGAAAGTATGAGCTGGAAAGACAGATACCTTTTTATTTTGCAGAGTTTTGCAGATGAAAATACTTTCCCATAATGCAAATAGTTCTCTTTTTTTTTTTTCTTTTTGCCTTGCTCATTTTTATGATATTCTGAGTAATTTCCCATTTAAAATTCTTTTTCTTCCCTCCACAGGCCACCATCCCCAAAAGTATCATATTCATCCTTCTTCCGACTGGATTTTTGAATGATTGTTTTGGAGTCTGGCTTTATCTCCCTTGAGTCTCATATCTAGGGATCAGCAAACTGGCTCATATAACTTACAAACTGACCTGAACCATAATTCAGAACTAAGGAAATGTTTTGAGGTTAAAAAAAAAAACAGTGTACTTTTCACATTCATACACCTCTCTGCTTCCACCTTCTAGAATCAGTTGGAATGCCACATGATGCCAAGTTACCTGCTGCCTCAGGAGTTTGGGTTCTGTTTTGAAAGCCCATGGGTTTACAAAGCATCTGATTCCTTGAGTCCTTGTGTCTACACCAAATTGCCAATTGTCAGTGGCTGTTGTGAAGCGGGTTTTTTCCCCCTTTGTCTTTCATTCAGTTGTGCAATAACATCTAATTCCTTTTGTGTTTGGAACCATTTGGGGGGGGGGGGTGGGGGCAGGGAGATGGAAGAAGAAATCCAAAGAAATGAATGAAAAGAAGTAGTCTGCATTTGTTCTTAACTTCCACCACCACCACCATCCCAATATTCTTGCAGTGGTCACTGTGTCTTTTATCCCAGGCTTTCTGCTCTGTCCCTCTATTGCAAACATGTAAAGATATGCAGTCCACTACATCTTTTACTGAGATAGCACCTATAAATAAATAAATCTAATCCAAATTCTTCCTATATCTGTTTTCTATCTTCACCCTCACATTAGGTGGATCTGAGCTCACACAGCTCCACACCTCTGAGAAGACACGGACGCCTCACAGAATCAATGGCTGGGTCTCGCCACACCGCCATTTTTTTTTACCTGGTTTACCTGGCATCTAATCTCCACTGCTCACTTCTTTGGCGTAAGACTGTGTAAACATGCAGATGCCTTCTCGAAAGGTGAAGAGAGGTAGTGGAGAATCAACAGAGTAGTTTTGTGGGACTTAAGTGTTCAGAAAATACGAGGTGGCTGTTCATTTTTATTAGTTATGCTCCAGTTAGCAATGACACCACTGAAATTCTCTCCTTACGCTGTGCATAAGTCCTTTCCATGATACAGAGTGTTGTTTCTTAAACAAAGGATGTTTGTAGGCACAGTTTCATGCAAACAAAAATAAATACTTGATATTGTAAGTTACTGGCATAGAACTTATCGCTGTTTTCAGAGAAAGGGACAGGAGTGTTGCCATTGATTTTAAGGGAAGTAGGCTTGGGTCATCAGCTACATAAAACAGCAGTTTTAATGTCTGTTAGCATTACTTTTTTTTTAACGGTAGTGCATCTGTTTTCATGTCAGGTTGTATACACCAAGTTAACAAGGATTATTTGGAATGTATAGCCAGGTGGATGTGATATTGTTGAAATAAAAGATGTTCCAGAAGTTGAACTAGGCATCCAAAGTGATAAAATCAAAACCACCTTGCCAACTGGAACAAGTTTCAGACATGGTAGTCTGACAAAACATTACCCTGCTGCCTGTCTTTCTCTGGCCCTGGCTTTACAATCATATTAAAATGTGAGAGAAAAAAAATCAAGTGACGTCCAGTGTCTACAAATTATTCTTTAAGATATCTCCCCTGCTTTAACTATTCATCTCACTTAACACGCCTGCTGTTGTACCCATCAGCTCTGTTAAAGTACTTTCCTTTCTACACCATCTGCCCCTAGCCTAACTACTCAGAAAAGACACTTGGCTACACTTTCAAATTTACAGACAGAGGTCAAAACTATCGGGCATGACCTTGTCAGCAAATACATGACTAATACTAAAAGACAGCTCACCTAAATGGAGGTACTTGGCAACTTTTTTTCAAGGGTTGCAGGTCCAGGATCAGGAACTACTGAATATTCATTTGATGTGAAAAATTTACCATTTTAGCTTCACCATTTGTAAGTGAAGCATCTTTTTTATGTATTAAAATGCACTATTGGGTTTTGGCTTTGATATTTGAGGAAAAATAGGGAAGTTCACAGATTTAATAGAACAACAGTAAGACTGAAGTGTTTTTCAGGGGAACTCACCCACGGATATTCCTACATTTCAGCAGTGTTAATTCAATTAGTCCGAAACTAATTCAAATAGAGCATTATTGTCCACAACGGTGGAAGTTCTAGGATCTTCCTTTGAAAGCATTTTTATCCCCATGAAAACTGAATGCCAAAAGCTAACTTAAGTTTTCCTGCAGCAGTTTACAGAGCCGGATCCAATTCCCACTGAAGCTAACAGAGCCATTTCAATTACTCCTCCAGTAAGAACGATGTATTATGACAGTGTCTCACTCTTCATTGACCCCTGCTCAATTTATCTACAGCAATAATTCCCCCACTCCCAATCTCTGTGTTAAACTACTACCGAACCAATTTCCCTCTCTTCACCTATTCTTATCTTTTTCATGATTTCTTCTCCTTCAAACCACTTCATATTGGCCTTTCCCAGATCCTGTTGATTGATTTCAGTTTGGTTTGCCAAGATGCAATTCTAAAGCTGATTGGATTTTCAGTCCTCCCCGATCTCCTTCACCCACAAGTTGAAGTCTGCTATTGTCAGCAGGCAAATATTGGGACTTTAAGTTGCTGGCAAATGAAGTAGAAAAATGTATGCAGTCTGGGATTACTGGAACATTGGGAGCTTTTTTCCTTACATCTTTGCTTTATGGATGGCAGGAATAATGTAAGAAGAAACTCAGAACCACTTTGTCATTCACACCTTTGGCAATTCATTCCTTTAGAAGAGCAGCTGCTACTGCTAAACGTTTTTATTGCAGGTGAGTATCACTAAGAGAATTACTGGAAGTGCAGGACGTAGGGGAAGAATAGGTACTCCATTTTTTGACTGGAAAATGGTATCATTCTATTTGTAATTAACTAAGGACTACCAAAGAAAATACCTTGGCATGGTGATTTAGTAATCACTTAAACACCCAGTTGAATTAGATGTCACAAATGACACTCGGCATTAACTCAGCTATAAATTGGAGGGAGTTTTAATGGCTAGAAGCCAATTACAACCAGTATTAACAAAGAATTTTAGATCTTCAAAGTCCTGGACAAACAATTGATGGTCTTAGATTTGCCCATAAATCTGTTTCAATATAGTTTCATGGATATCACTCTCAGAGTAATGATCTGCTGTGCACAAGTACTGTG
>NW_009259600.1:8815636-8826507 GCF_000687185.1 Egretta garzetta | reverse complement strand
CGGTCTCCGTGCAGTGGTGTAAGAACAGCTGTCGGGAGTCAAACAAAAGATCTGGTGGCCAAACTCTGTCAACAGCCAGTAACAGAGGCCAAGAGAAGAGTCCAAGAGCAGGTCAAGCATATAGTGATGATTCCCCAGCCTCCCCTTCAGTCTACAGCAGTCTGCAGCTCAGCAACCTCCTTTCCAGAAGAGGGATCTATGTATTCAATAGCCCTTGAGGGATTTCTTTCCTTTTCTTTTCTCACAAATCTGGCTACTCAAGTTGGAAGCTACGTAAACCTTTTGGCATCCACCACTGACCATACAACTGTGCATTCCATGGCTTCACTAGCAATGGATGAAAAAATGTCATCTTCTCTTTAATCAAAACTATCACTCAGTCATTTAATTTGATGTCTCTACTTCTAATGTAGAGAGACAGTGAACAGCTGTATCCTACTTACATTATTCACTGTTTTATAGACGTATGTCCTATCTACCCTCATTTATCTTTTTTCCAAGCTGAAGAGTCCTAGACCATTTGTTCCTGTTGTTAAGGCTCTTCCACACACTTGACCATCTTTGCTGATCTCCTCTGAATCTTTCTTTTTACTATCACATTCTCTTGAGATGCAGCATCTGAACTGTGTGAATTCCCCTGAAAATGTAGAAAAATGATGATTTTTTTCTTGTTCTTCATTTCCTGACACTACATTTGGTTTTGACAGCACTCGGGCCATGGGTGTCTTGCTTTTAATTGGTGTCTTGCTATTCTTACATACATCTACTCTGAAAGATGATGCATTTTAAATAATAATGTTTATTTTTACTAGCTGGCATTAAAATAACAGTGAGAATAAGATTTCAGTTCCTACTGGCAGCTGAAGTTTGCCCTCTGACTTCCCTGCTGTCTCCAAGTCAAGTCTCTGACCTAAATTGCCCCTTATTCATTCTCATTTTGACTTAAGGTAGCCAAGAGTTTGCCACTCCAAATACAGAATGTGTGCTTCTCACCACGTGGCTTCTACCAAGCTCAAATATTTTTTGTTTTCTCACTTCAAAAGCTCACGATAGCAATACTGATCAAGGAACTTTTCAAAACAAAGCATTTTAAATCAACAATTGAAATGATGCATTGCAGACATAAAGATGTTAAAATAACAAGCAGTTGACACATCTAATTAGTCTCATTATTTTGTGCTTCACAATGTTAATTGTGTTCTACCTCCCCAAGACTTTTGCTAGGAGGAACTTTTTTTCAGCAGGGTTTGGCTGGTAGAGACTCCACCATAGACTATGTTAATCTATTCAGTCTTTGAATAAATCATTCAAACTATTTCAAGGCAGGATTAAATTATAGCAAAGTAAGCATTTTCATGTATTCTTGCACACTTACACTCTAACTGAGAGGCCTTTTGTTTCAGCTAAACCACACTCATCTCTCAGATCAAAACTAAATACAAATTCTATGGATCAAAGAGGGTGATTGTAATGCCCTCTGAATAAGATGTGTCACTAACCAAATGAAAACAACATCTGACAACAGCTGTGTATTTTGAATGATGCTCAGGTGAGCCCCAGTAGAGTTCAAACACGGGTAACATCTGTAGGTTAAAGACAACACAGCCTAATTGCTTCACCGTGTTTCTCACCAGCCTGAGCAAGAGAAGGGACTGAGGGAACAAAGTGTTGATGCACAGCAGTGAACCTTTGAAGCTGACAAAGAATTTTACAATACTACCATCTGGTCATCTGGGTGAGGAAAAAATGCAATTGTTCTTCTTCTGCCCCACTCCCAGAGAAAGGCAGGCTTTGGTTTAAAAATGACTGATGACAGGCAGAAAAGTGTCGAGATGCTTAACCATCAGCTTTTCTTGGTTCCCTTTGAAAGGGGAATTTCTGTATTTAGGCTACCACATTTCCAAGTTCAGTTTCATTATTTAGATGTGTTTCCATTTTCAGTTCTGGTGTGAAGCTTCCAAAGGTTGCAGGACATCCAGGGGTAGCACAGCCCTGCCTCATGTAGAATGCCTTGCCTTTGTCATCCACAAAGGGCTCAGCCAGTGCTCCAAATCTGAAAGCTATTCACATCAATTTAAAATGAATACTTCATTCTGGCACCAAATATTTAACTCTTCTTCCAAGTATTGAAACATTATAAATACTAATGGTGAAGATATGTCATGAAAGTAGAACAACCCTTTTAAAAATATAATGAAAATTAAATATTTGGATGTAAAGCCAAAGTCACACTATCACAGCTACCGTTCCCTTGTCTGGTATCAGGCAGCTCTGAGCAGCTGTCAGTCTTGATGGCAGCCATCTGCACTGGTCAACCAAGTGGCCACTGATTTTTCAATAAGCTGGAAGCAAAAGCCAACATCTCTCCGGTGCTGATTGTTCCCTGGATGATCTCTTCTTGCTCAGATTTGGCATTGGTTCTCTGTTCCTCTACTACAAGAATTACAAGAGTGAAATAGAGTGGAAAACATCAGATCACCAAGGTCATGTGATGAATGAGGCTATTAGAGCAATTAGAAGAACAGTTACTGAGTTTTATCTGTTTTGCTTCGTAAAAATAAAACTTTAAGTAGGCTCATCTATCTCACCACACCTGATTACTCCTCAGGTCAAACTTGCAGAAAACATTTATAATGGTAACAGCATGAAAACTGCACATATGGGCATCAGATTACTTGTAAACACATTTTGCCTAGCCTATACAAGAGAAGACTGCAAAAAACCTGCAGTAAGGGTAAGATTCGCTTGACCTAAGAAAATCTGTCAAATGATTTGGAGTTTAGCTTAAGCCAACTCTCCAAGCATATTCCGTAACCAAGGAAAAGAGCCAGACCCCTCCAATAAGACATCATTCCCTCATAAAATAAGGCTCTAAAATAGGTGAGAAGAATTACTCCCTGCAGATTTCTCTCTCCATTGCCCATAGAGCAACCACAGATGTTTAGCTCAGGCACAACACCTAATGTTTTGATGGCTGAAATCATCCTACTCCCAGTGACTGAGCAATGGCACTTAGCATTTCATGTTGTTTCACGTCAAGCGATTCATGCTGGAAGACACAACTGGAATTGTATCAAATGAGCTCTGCGGTGACTGCACCCACCCTGAAAAGGACCCAGGCTTCATCTCGCACAGCTCTAGGAATGCTTTGCTTACAGCAAAGCTTTTGCAGTCAGGAAAGCCAAGCTTATATGGCGCTGTATTAGCAAAAGCGTAGCCAGCAGGTTGAGGGAAGTGTTTATTCCCTTCGGTTCCAGAGGGGAAGCTCATCTCAAGTGCTGTGTCCCGCTCCGGACTCCTCTGTACAAGCAACGCCAACAAACTGGAGGAAGTCAGCAAGAGGACTATGAAGGTGATTAAGGGGCTAGAGCAAGGAGGGACATACAAGAAGAGGCTGAGGGAACTGGGATTTTTCAGCCTTAGGAAGGCTAAGAGAAGACCTTATTGCTGTTTACAGCTACCTAATGAAAGGATACAGAGGAGCTGAGCCAGACTCTTCTCAGTGCTGCACAGGGGAAGAATGAGACACAAGGGACATAAATAACAGCAAGGGAAATATAAAATAGTTAGAAGGGGAAAATCTTCATAATGAGAGTGATCAAGCAGTGGAATGGGCTGCCTAGACAGGCTGAGGAGTGTCCATCCTTGGAGATATTCAAAATTCTACTGAGCCAGGCTCTGAGCAACCTGACCTAAGTTGGCTCTGCTTTGAGTAGAACGTTATGCTAGATGATCTCCAGACATCCTATATAATCTAAATTATTCTATGACTCTATGTAATGGTTGTCAAAAAAAAAAAAAAAATTTATGGTTTTTAAAGAATGGTATGGAATGTGATACTGAAAAGATTGGGTGATATACAAATCTGCAATAGCGATCCAGGTTTGGTCATGTGTGTAGGATCGATCTCACCTAACTTTAACTGTCCAAAATGTCAGTGTGCAGTCTCGTAATGGAGACTACACTTCCCTCTGTAATTAAAAGACAGGCAGACAGACCCGGAGGATGGGAATTGTCTGAGTTATTTCAAACATTTATCTTACAATGCAGTGAGATTCTCCCTGGATGTCAGTCTTCCTATTGAGGGATCCTAGATGACTGGCTTTGACTAGACACTACCTTTTAGGTAGTTACTGGGGAGGATAAAACCCATCCTGTGTCAAACAACAGAAATATAAATATATTCAAAGAAATATAGAAATGAGTGAAAAGAGTTATTAAAAGGAGAAGTCATTTTAGGAGGCAGGAGAGTCAAAGTAATAAACATGAAGGGACATAAATATTTCAGGTCCTTTCACATCCTACAGTGGACTTCCAACAAAACTGAAGAGCGACATTCAAATTGTTAAGAGATATGTCACCATCCCACAGCGCATAACAGTGGAATTCTCTGCAACAGGCACCATCAAGCCAAAGAGGGAACATAAATTAAATATTAACAACATCTTTTCTTTTCTAAGATTATATGTTCTGAAAATAATCCTGAGCAAAATTAATTTGGCAATGCTGAAGTTAAGATAAAACCAGCAACCAATCAAATACATATTAATATAATAAACTATCCAAGGTTACTTTACCAGACAGCCGCATAAAATAATCAGTTTAAGATAATGTGCTTTGGCTAATAAATAAAACTAGAAGAGACTCCAGACTAGGCGTAGGAACATATATTTAAACTTTTCTCAAAAGCCATATCGAATAAACAGCAGACTGGCAGTTACATTAAATTAAAAACAAAAAGCAAAAGCTCAGCCATCACAGTACAAGTTACTTATTGATATGAGCTGGGAAATTCCTTGCATATTATCCTATAGATGGTCTTCTCTCCAACATATCTGCTACTGGCCACTCTGTTGTTAAAGCCAAATACTAAATTAAATGGACTAAAATTTAAAGGTGTGATCTAGTATAGAAATTGTCATGTTTCTGTGCCTAAATCCATTTAAAAAAAACACCAACTTAGTATTTTATTGTCTCTCTTTTCACTGAAAATATCTTTCAGTCATATCCTTTCCCAATTTTTTTAAAAAAACTTCTAAAAATATACTCAGTATTTTGTAAATTGTATAGACAGTTCAAATCAACTAGGCCATTATAACCATTTAATCCTTACACTATGCAAAAATCTATGCCAATTCTTGAGTCTAGTCAAATGTTGACCTCGAGAAGGGGTGGTCAACATGGACCTACTCTAGTTTGCCAGATTTTTCTACCCAGTGATCTGATTCCTGTTTCCAACCTCCCTGTGGTCCCTCAGATGTAGTTAAGGACCCAGAGCAGCCCATGCTTCACTGTCTGCTGCCTTCTCTGAACAGATTTGGGGATTTGTCTTCTGTCGTATGGCTGCTCTTCTGTCAAAAGCACTTTCAAATGAAATTCAATGAATGGAGTTAGGTACCATCCTCTGGCCTGCTAAACAGTGGGGGAATATTGATTTTTTCAGTGACAGGAAAGCAGCACATGCAAGTCCTCCATAAGGTGAGACATGTGAGCAGCCTGCAACTGTGTGGCAGACACGTCCTCCACACGGCTGGAAATACTCATAGCATGGTGGAGGACACCTGGATTTTGTTTATATGAGCAGTATCAGTCCTGTCACAGAAGGAAAGGTGGCTCATTTAAATACTTCAGGCTGGAAGTAATTTATTATAAATTTGTGTAATTTCTTTCCAGGATGAAAATCCTCACCATTAGTATGATCTTACTGCCTACTTGCACTCTGCTCACTTCAGCTTCCTGGCACTGGGTCTGTTAAAGATCTCCATCTGCTATCAACAGTTTCTCCAACAGGATTATTCACAAAAAAAATCATTTGACTGCTCCTAAACTTCATTTCTTAGCGACTTAAATATACACAGCTCTTTTAGGGATCCAATTTTAATTTATTTATTTTTAGCCCAGTGTCTTCTTTGCAATTCTTCAAACGGTTTCCAGTTTTTCAATGCCCTCTCTGAAGTATGGATGCTGAAATAGTGCACACTGTATCTGTATTGGCATGATGGGTTGACCCTGGCTGGACACCACGTCCCACCTAAGCCGCTCTGTCACTGCCCTCCACAGCTGGACAGGAGAGAGAAAATGTAACGACAGGCTCCTGGGTCAAGATAAGGGCAGAGAGAGATCACTCACCAGTTACGGTCATGGGCAAAACAAACTCGACTTGGGGAAGTCATTTTAATGTATTGCCAATCAAATCAGAGTAGGATAATGAAAAATAAAAACTGAATCTTAAAACACCTTAACCACAAAGCACAGCACTATGGGGGCTGCTTTGGGGAAGATTAACTCCATCTCAGCCAGACCCAAAACAAGCCCAAATCAACAGTATTATTAATAATACTGCATTTCTGCAGTTTTTATACTCTAAATTAAAATAACTATGTTGCTGTTTTTTGAAATCACTTGCTACCTTCCACTGTCTCCCCAGATTACAAGCACAGATTTTAGTGTCTGTGGAGACGTGCAACCCTAGGGCACCAACATGAAGATGCAGCCCCAGGAAGCAGAGATCAGCGGGTCACAGCTGCCCCCAAGTTCAAACTAACATTTCTGCAACAGCGCGAGAGAAGAGGGGTGGAAACTGCACTGTGCACATCAGAAATCCAGCTAAGTGCAGTTCATGTAAGCAGCATTCTGCGTGTCCTGCACAGTCCATAGAGAAAGTTGAGCAAATCTACAGGTGAGTAGGGTAGCTATGGTGCGAAGACCCCTCATATGCGAAAAAAACACAGTGCAACACAGACTTTTGCATCACTTATTTCTGCTTGATTTCTGTCTGTTTTCTCCCACGCTCTCCTAGGCGCTTGGTATGAAGTTCAGCGTGGCTCAGTAGCATGTCATTGTGCTTTGGAACCTTTCACTGTAAGAAATGACTTCAAAGTTAGAAAAATCAAAGCAATGTAAAGTTTCAATAGTAACAAACTGCTGTAGAAATCAAGCTTAAGGGGGTGGAAGAAAATTTTACTAACCACCCTTTACTATAAACCCTGTGACAAATCCTTCCTGGATATGAGACTATTCCTACCTTTTTTTTTTATGTGTAGGTAGCACTAATAATTGGGGCAGCCTTCTCACTCATCACAGCCTTGAAGACCCTCCATGGCTTATTCTTTGTAGTCTGTTATTTCTTCCTGTTTTGTGGCAACATTTGAAGAGGCAGCAATGAGTAAGAAATAAATTATGGTGGGAATAATACCTAGTCTGACATGATATTTATCTAAGTGTAATTTTTATTTTAATAAAAATGGTAGTTAATCAAATGTGGTGTCTGCTACACATCAGAGAAGATAAGAGAGTTGCTTATAAAGAACCCAAACATTCCCTAATTCTGCAATTCACGCAGTAGGTTGACTGCTCTCTGATCTCTTTGGATACTTTTAAACACATTGATGTTTGTGGGTTTTTTAAGTCTGTCATGCATGTCACAGGAGTTTTGCAAAGCCAAATTGGCAGGCTGGAATACTGCTGAATATCTTTTATCTGGGATATAACTCACAAGTCCATGCACTACTTTCTCTCTTCCTCAGCCAACAGGTATGCCAAAAATTTGTGTTTTACAACTTATTTTGACTAATAAAACATCCATAGTCTGTGGAATCGTAAAGATTATCGCCAGACAAGAGTCACTTTGATTCAGTTTTTTTAATGTCCTGCACCAAATGCAGACACTCAGATGCTGTCGATCCCCACTATAGACAATGCTGTACAAGACTATTCTCCACACTCACCAATTTTGTCAACATTTAACCATTTCAAGTGGTATTATTAGCCTGTGGTTTTTAAAATGTTGATTCAAATTAAAATTATTACAAATAAACCAAAAAAAGGTTGAAAAAATCCACAAAACTTCCTGTATTTGATTTTCCATTTAATGTATTGAAAGTTTCCAGTAAAAAAATGAAATTTTGAAAATTTAAATAAATTTTTACTAATATTTGGAAAAACCCAGAAATGTAAAAATTAACTTTGTGTAGTGATAATTGACAATGGATGACTAGGACCATTAGCCACTGACAATGCAGAAAACAACAAGTATGACTGTGGGATGTATAGCATCCAGATGGAACAGAAAAACATTAATGCCATTATACCCACGTGAGACCTTAGCCAAAAAAATCAGCCATATTCTACCCTCCTGGTTCAGAAAAGATCAATCCAAGCTGTAGCATACAGTGAGTGTATCTAGGAGATATGGGCTAGTGAGGAAAATGGCATACTTGCCTTCCAAGAAAAAAATTTCTTTTAGCAGAATAAATGAAAAAATAATACAGCTTATTTATGAGGATATAATTGCTGTCTAGAAATTCTTTAAGAAAGGAAAGGACAGGCAGGGGAAAATATTTACAATACCAGGCAATACTCACATTAAAACTAGAAAAGTAAACTTGCCATGAAAACATTCTGAAGAAAATTAGAAAGTTTTTGACCATCAGAGGTAAGAGATTATGACACAATTCCTATCAGGAAGCCTGGGAACAAAACCTACCTGCTTTTAAGTTGCAGATTTAGCAGTTCAGAATACATACTCTTTGACACTAAAGAATTGTGCAAAATGGCCCAAGGATGTACAATCTTCTGTAGTCCTATGAAAATGGTTGTACTCAGAAAACTGAATTGCTTCTGCAGTATATTGAAAACTAAATCTTTCAACCATTTCTTATTGGTTTTGCTACAGAAGACATAATTTAATGGGAAAAATATGGTACATAAATAGGACTACCTTGATAGCAGAGTCAATCTCGAACAGAATGGGATACTGTGACTATTTGTGCCACCATCATTTACCCAGTGTTACTCAGAAAACTCATATGTCTCTAAGTATTTGGCTTGGGACTCTCCACATACATGCATTTATTTGCCTGAAAGAGAAAAGTCTCATGCATTTTGCATCACTGCAGAAGAGACTATAATTAGATATAATTGCAGTTTCAGAACAACTACTCAAAATCAGGCAGTAAGATACTGATACTGTTGCATATGAATGTATTGAAACTATTCTTCTGCAGTTCCATGTTAGTGCAACGTGAGCATCATTCTTCACTGAACCTAGTAGTGTAAAATTCGTTATGAGAATTATATTCTTAATGTGGAAAAGTGAGAAACTGTCACCAGGGAATTCAAATAGTTCTCCTTGAAAAGGCCAATATTTCAAATTATGTGCAGGTAGATCCATTAGGCGCAATTAAAAGGTCTAGCCAGTTTGGGTGGGATCCCTGGGCACTAGTATGAACACGTTCAGCTCAAGGTATCTGGGAATACTTTGTGGGCAGTCCCATGACTGACTGCTGTGTCTGTGGATGCAAATGTCACAGGCTGCAGATGCTGTAGCACTGTTTCCCACCAGAGAGGGGGATACGCCTTGAGCAGACAACTCTGGACTCACAAGTTCAAACAGTAAAAGAAGAGATCCAAAAGATAAACAACTTACATTTACAGCAAGCAGAGAAAAACCCCAGTAACCTCATTCTGTGACTATTTGAGAAATTATAAAAAATTCTTGATAGGGCTGGGGCAAGTCTGTGGGTAGAGAGAATACTCTTGCTAGGCCATGAGATGTATCTGGACAAAATGGAGAGGCTTCAGCAGATCTGAAACAGAAGAGTAAACTTCAAGTTCAGTATTGGCTGAGGACCTGACAGGACAAGCAGACTCATGTCCACTAGTAGTAAGACTTCAAAAACAAAGCACATGCACACAGTCATATTTCTGGCAAACAAACAAAGGGACCAGCCTTTCAACAGCAGTATCTTGTGGAGGCTGAGACGTTGGGGAATATGGTTTTATATCATTTATTTAAACAAGACAAGATTCTGATCTCATTAGACTGGTGAAAATCCAAAGTAATTCCCAAACCTTCTAGACTGGGGTTCAAAAACCTTAATATCAAAAAAAAAAAAGAAGAGAGATCTCCTTTTTCAATAATATTGATGCAAGAATTCTGTTTGATCTTCGTGGGCATACTTTTTTTAAATAGGAAGCTTTTTAATTTTTTCTATTTTTTTAAAGGACCATCGTTATTACTTCTTCACTTTTGCTATCCCACTATTCCAAGTTATTTGGAGTTTCTTATTTTCAGGTTCCACCCTTGTCAATAGATTTATAGCGAAGTTTGCTGTATATGAAGATCAAAGCATTCATCCTTAATCTAGCACAGTTATCAGATGTGAAAAACAATGTAGAAAAAACAAATATAAAGGTTTCTTCAAAAGCGGGGTGGGTGGGAAAGATGGAGACCAGTTTTGCAGTTTGAAGTAGGACACAGACGGGCAGCTGCCTTTGCACTAGGGAATACCAGTTACATAAAGCACATGTTCTTCCAGAACTTCTGAAGATGTCATGGGCCATTCTCCAGGCCTCCCCCCTACCACCCCTTAGCCACACCAGCCACCTCCTTCCAGCCCTGCTGTAAAAGCCCTGAGCTTGTAAACTTTCTGCCTGGATGTGTTTCATTGACCTCACTGAGATTTTCCACGTGCATGTCTGTGGGCACTCTACAAGTTGTACCTGCAAGGTTGGACCCAAACCCCATTTGCTGCAAGCTCTTTGCCAGCGTAAGACACACGAACTGCAGGTACCCCCACAGGAGCTGGGGAAGGGAGTGCCTGCAGTGGGGCCACCTGCCCTGAGGCGAGGGGAGGGGCTCCCCAGCACTGACCTGGAAGCACCAACCAGCAGCATGTCACGCTCCTCCTCCCCAGCCTATCTGCCCAGCCCCAAAAGTGGAGGCCAGCCTGTAGGCACCGAGTCTGCTCTGCAGGCAGGAGTCCCACTTGTATCTCTGACAAGCTACTTGAAAATGAGACAGCCGACGCTACAAACTCGTCCTCAATTTCTAATGAATGATTGATTGTTTTTAAACTAGTGCATTGTAT
>NW_009259600.1:8808387-8815587 GCF_000687185.1 Egretta garzetta | reverse complement strand
GACTAGTATGGGCCAAGTTGCTCAATGTTCATGCACAAGAACATGTTTTTCTTTTTCTTCCCTTCTTGTTTTATACATGTTTCTGGACTCATTTCATCAGCTGTCAGTAGTTAAATACCATTTCAGAAAAGGGTTTATTATTGTAATTTCCTCAATTATTCTGTTTGTTTCTGCTATGGTCTCTTGAAACAAAATCAGTCAGCTAAAGCACTAATAAAATATTTTCCCTGCTTCTCCTTGCAAAGGGCCCAAGCCTTCAAGGTGCTGTATTTCCTGAGCTGGTTTGCACCTTGGAGACCATGACCTTAAACGAGGATTTTTTTCTGCGTGCTGCATTATTGCTTTCCGAGGGACGTCACTGACTTTGGTTCACAGTCAGGTCATGTCCCCAGATCATACCCAATGGCATGGCAGTGCACGATAAGCAGGAAAGGAAACCTATGAGAAATAAAACTGAAAGGAAAAGCCCTTTTTCATCACATCAGCAAAGAAATAAAACAGAACATGTATGGTAAGTGATGAAAGCAATCCAGCTTAAATATATAGCTAGATAATGGATTAGCTTAGGCAAATGTAGGTGCTCATGTAACAGGGTATGTCTTTTGAAATGTTAAATTAAATGGACATGAAAATTTTTGGAAATGTCTGGTTCTAAAGCTGTATTTTTTATGGGAGATAAAAGCAATTGTTTTCCATCTAAGGGCTGAGCAGAGCAGAACCCAGCCTGTAGCTAGCAGGACCTGCTGGGCCCACAGGGCCTGCTCTGACACCACAGGGGTCGATGGAAGTCTCTCGCTGGACCTTGCAAGGCGTTGGTTGAGGAACCCGGCCATAAACGATGGTGGAGCATGACAACACGCAGCGACATCAGGCAGCCCTGGTGCTCCCTCGCCGTCCCCCCCCAAAGCGAGACTGGAACACAATGCGTGACAAAGGCACAGAATGAGGCAGCCAAAAATTCATGAGCCTCAGATGTTTAGAGTGTGACATCTGCTTCTGGCTCAAGCAGTTCTTATGTTGAATTCAGTTGCCTTTCCTCCATGACACCAAACAGCAGATAACCTGAATTTATTGGTTCCCGTTTCCAATACTGTTTATCTTAAATACAAACAGAGATCATTTGGCGCACAATGGATGTGCAACTATTTAAAAATCAAAACTAAGCAGAATCTAGTTTTGTAATTTCCTTGTGAATCATGAATAACTAGGCCAGTGCTTCCTGTGTCAGACATTCAAAATCATGAATCAAGCCTTGAAAACAAGCATTTGGCTTTAAGAACTCAGATTTTTAAAAATAATAAAAGCTATATTTTTTTTATTAATTTCTCTACATTTTGGCATTCATACCTCTGCAGTTGTTAGAACTGGAAACTTACATCTTTAAAATGCAGCTGAGAGTCTCCCTTGTTCACTTGACACCAGGGGATGGGGCTTTAAAGGAGAAACCAACAATTCTGAGTCCAGCAATAAATTCCCAAGGCTGGTTTGTGTTTTCACTATTCCACATGGGCAGGCTAAACAGGTATCAAGCATAGATTCTCATATCAGAAACAGGTTGCGCCAAAACAGCTCAGTGTTTTGGTGTTTCAGCATATGCATTTCACATCCATAACTTTGCTGTCATCCAGAGATGGGATAATAAAGTGTCTGTTGAAATCATCAGAAGTCTTTCAGTGCGTCTCAGGGCTTTGCATCAGGCACAGCTCCTGCTTGAATTCAATATTTAATAATTAATTAAAAGAAAATAAATCTTGCCCTTTACTGCAAAACCAGAGAACTGCAGAATTCACAGAACATTTGCAAATCAACACCTATCTCCACTCTGCGCAACGCAGCCCTCCCTGTACGGTGTTCAGCACAGAGGAGACCCGGTGGGGCTGTGTTTGGTCCACCACTTTCAGTTTGCTCTTACCTCTGCACTTCAAGGCTGCAGCAGGCAATAAAAGCCGAAGTGCCAAAACACTGCAAGTGTCCGTAGTATCACTTTGTTTCTAGCCTACCTAGCAGAGGTACCAGGGACTCTGTGACCTCTTATAAGGCCCTGAGCCATCCAGATGACATAAGCTGCAGATAAACGCTCAAACACTGTGGTGTTTATCTACATGAAATCAAACCTTTTGAAGTCCGCCTATTCCTTTCCCTAACTACTATTAGCTGTTGCTTTGAGATCCTGCATCCACCCCACCACAGTTATGTAAGCTTCCTGTGATGCCCATCAACATTCCCGCCATCATTTGTAAAAATGCAGTCTCTCACTAAATGCATTTGTGGTTTCAGCACTTGATGCATACAGGATTTTATTGGCTTTTTCTCAGAAATACACATTTATTTTATCATCTGATACTTAAAATAACTATTGCAAATAAATAAAGAAAAAAAAGTGTGTACCTCAGAAAAAAAAATAATACCATACAAAAGCTTTAGCTATGCCAAGATTGCTTAATTCTGATTAGCAATGACCATTAAGCAATCATTTATGGATTTACTGTGAGTGTTCATAGATACTAATGGGTTTTAGAATTCCTTGGGAATCCTCAAAGGTCAAAGGAAGAAAATGAACTATGAAGTGATAAAAAATGTATTAGGTGACTAATGGACAGGTTGTATATAGAACCGTTCCAGCAGAAAACGTTGAATTTTACCGCTCAGATTTAAGCAAAAGTAAATCTTGGGAGCCATGGCCCTTCCCCACTGATGTAACTAATGAAGAGAAAATTAAAATGCTTCATGGGGAGGCATTACGCAGTGTGCTTTTCTGTGTCACTAAGAATATATAGGATATGGCAAGGTCACTGACATGAAGTTAAAACTCATTAGATTTTTCTTTAGCGAGGTAACTTCTTGCTCTTTATTCAGCTTCAAGCTTTTAACCATACATCTACCTTTTAAAATATTTTTTCACTATTGCATTTTATGAAACTCAAGACTCAAAGCTCTTCCCAATTTAATGAATTTATCTTTATACCATTAGATTAATAGGTTGGCCCCCACAGCTGGAAAGGGAGTAGGAAAAGCTGGAAGGGACTTGCATGCCTCACTGTAGGCATGATCTCAGGATCTAAGCCTAGGATTTTGCGTCTGCCCCAGCACTGGGACCCTGCCTTGTGCACCACGGGGCAGTCCCGCACCTCCATGGCAAACCCAGCTCCCCGGGCCCTCCGATGAGACTAAAACCATTGAGGGCACATAAGTCCAAGTGTTCAACCAACTCAAACTCATTTTGCACAGTCAGATACGTTCAAAAATTTCTGACAGGGTGAATTCGTCTCAGCAGACCTCAGGCCAGATCAGATACCGCGTGCTGGGGCAGCCGGTGGCATGCAGCCTGTGTAAACACTATAGCCCCTGCTCTGGCTAATTTGACAGAAATGCAGGCCTGGTCCACAGCAGATTTATACGGGTGTGTGAGTCAGCCATGCACAGATACGTTATTAATGACTGCGGAGCCGTATGCGGAGCGAACATCCAGCTTGCGAGTGGCCCACAGAGTTTATTCAGCTCTCCTCCTGGCTGAAGTCACCTCGACCATGAAGTATTCTTCCCGGTACCATCACTCAAAGAGTGATGACAAATCCAAAGGGTTTTTCTGGAGGCAATTTTACTGTATTTTTGCATAGTGAACGTCAGTTTCACTGTGCAGGGAAGTAGATTTGGATTTTTGTTAGAAATACTTCCATGCAGAGCAGAAGAAAGAGGTCAGAAGTAAATGCAACCTGCAATGTGATATATGCCTGTTACCCACATGAATTCTGAGGATTGATACCACACTACATTCCTTTAAAGTTCTGTTATTAAAAAGAAGTAATTCCATTCCAGTTTTTAAAGAACTGATTCAATCAGGTGGATAAATACAGGCCTAACTTTTAGTTTGGTTCTTAATCTAAATAAGATTGTCCACACATAAGGACAATTAGCAGGTTTTTTTGTTCATAATTGGTCATTTTCTGAAAAAAAAAACCTGCTTTGTTGGGTCTGAGTAGTTTTTAAATTTAAATTACATACATTAGGGAAAGCAAGGCAAGACAGGGCAAAGGAGGTGAGGCGAGGTGAGATGAGAGAAGAGGCAAGGCAAGAGAGAAAAGAAAGAGAAAGAGAAAGAGAAGAGAAGAGAAGAGAAGAGAAGAGAAGAGAAGAGAAGAGAAGAGAAGAGAAGAGAAGAGAAGAGAGAAGAGCTGTTGACATCAACTTTTCCAAATCAGCTATTTTGATTTCAGAGGCAGAATGCGCAGGAGCAGAGGACGCATGCAGTGCTGCCAGCTTCCCCCCGCTTGTCCTCTCCAGTCCAGTAGTTAATAACATGCACATGGGTTGTGAGAGATCCAAGTTCCTGTCCTCCTGCTGCCTGATTCAGCATAGGGGGTTGATGTGAGGTCTCCCACTCTCCATGTGGGTGTTCTACATGCTAGACTAGGAGGTACGCAGAGGAGGAGCTCCTCTTCTCAATCTTTTCCACTCTAAACTGCTTATGCAATGCCTGAATGAGGTAGATAGTGACTGAGGAGGGAGCCGAGACAGTCAACATACTAAACAACTACAAAAATGTGAATTATTTATGCAAAGGTAGAAGGAGTAAGACAACCAGCTCATAAAATCTTCTGGTGAGCTATCAAGTCCTAGTACTAGAAAACAGGAGAGACTCCTAGCTAAGCACTGTAAATACTGAGCCATATAAGGGAAGAATATTACCTCTCACTAGCTTTATGAATGCAAACTTCTGAGTTCATTAAGTGTGCCTAAAAATTACTTGAAAGCAAAATGAACTGTTTGAATACTCTGGAAAAACTGAAGGAATATTGAGTAATTTTATTTTTATTTTAAATTACAATTTATATAAGGAAGAAGGAAAAGGAAATAAAAACTGGCAAAGTGAATGGATCCAATGGACCAAAGCAACTGGGGATTTACCATGGATAATATTGTAGGTATAAGTACTTCTTTTGCAGAAGAAATATCATGCTGGAGGGGCCGGTTTACTAGACTTCAGTATATGCAGCGTAGGGGAAATCTGACCAGTTCTATTAGTTAGGAAAACAGGCAAGGTGTTTATTTTCTTTAATCTCAGTCAATAGCAATGAATAAAGCATCACTGCAAATGGCCCAAGGAGTCAGTGTACTACTGGATGTTTGCATCTGGAAGGAGAAGAGAGTGCAACTGATCAGTGGTCACCTCCATCAAGATGTATTTAGCTGGGACTTTTCCCTTCCAAATCATCGTGTCTGAAGCCAGTAAAAGTTGAAAGGAGGATGGATATCTGCAAGGATAATCTTTAAGGTGTGTGTACTGTTTTCACAGCTATTAGATCAAAGCCCTTTACTGAACTATTTTATTATCAGACTTATAAATCAGCCTCAGTTCATTTTACAAACATTAGTACTGCCATCAATTACATGCATTTAGGACTAATGGTTTTACAGGAATGTTAATAGTATGACATTATTTCCTGAAAACCAGCACTGAAGACTGTTAAAAGGCTATTAATTGCTATATGTAGCATGCAGAATTATTTGTTTCTGGTTTTAAACAATCAGTGAGTTGGCATGTAAGTACATTTCTAACCAGTTAAACTTCATGGATATAAAATTTTGTAAAAGAAAACCCATTTATAAGCTATCCTTTTCCAGCTTTCCTTCATAGGCATAGTCTGAGTAGACCAGGGACATTGTTGCTGCTGCCCTTTAAAGCCCTTATGGTCTCGCTACAGCACTCCGGACACTGCCACCATGCCCGCAGGGTGGCGCTTGGGGCAGACACTGTCCCCAGGCAGAAGACATTATACCAGGTGGGGACAAGTGTCCGCTCTCAGCCTGTTTGCTCAGGTACCAGTAATGGGTGCAGTACTGAGACCTGAACAAAATACAAATAGTGCAAGCAGATGCTTGAGGCGTGAGGGGTTTGCAGGAGAGAAACTTTCCTGTGTAGGGTGTGAACCCCGCTGCAGCTAACCTTTGGGCTCTGGCTCATCCCGTACCCCAGAAACTATGAAGCACCTCCTATGTTTAGTCAGGCACTTCCCATTTCACTATCCAGCCCCCTGCTAGTGTGGTAGACCTCCTCTCCAGGTTTAGCTCCAAGAGTACATAGTACAAATTGCTAAACATGGTGTTCCTCCTTTTGTACTGAAATCGCCTGCCCACCCCATCCAGACCTACCCTTAGCCCATACTAAGTGCTGAAGTGCTGTTTCTGATACACTAAATAATAAAACAACTGAGGCTAAAGATATGACTGTTACACGAGTTCATCTTATCTCCTTGCCCCTTCTAACTGTGTCATGAACCTGAGATCTCTGTTCATTAGTCTAAGAGGCTGTTTACACATGAGAGGAGGAAGGAAACACAGATCCTTTGAAGCATGTGGAACTACACCCATTTCCACCAGCTGAGGAGACAGTCCTAAGAGAGCTGTCAGGCTAATGAACTACTATCTGGAGTGCAAAGCAAACTTCAGATCTCAAAGACTAAGAACTATTCAGCTTCCATTAGGTCAGATATTTATGATTACCTCAAAGGTTTGCAAAGTAGGAATAGAAAGTATCTAAGAAAAATCATAATTACCTTTCATAAACCATCCCCAGGATACAGCCTCTAGCCTTGTCAAGCAATGGATATACACTGTTTCATTCACAGCTCTTAGAAAACCATGCTGCCTAAAAGAATTTCAGTAAGTTGTAGGTACCATTTTATGGCTGAACCTTTATATCAATCCTTCATTTCAGAGTAGTTCAACATTGCAGTGACCTTCATATCCCCCTTCAGATTGAATCTGTTACCCTCAGTGAGTATAAAGGCTATAAAGAAGCACCTGATCATAAAATCCACTTGGAATGCTTTCTTAAACCTCCACCAATTATCCATTAAAAATTCTGCTTTTTACAGGCTTACTCCCCTAATGAAAACCGAATAATAGTATATTTTTTAAAAAACTTTTTCTGGAGAAAAGTCTTGACAACTTGAAATAATCATTGATTGATGTGACTAAATAAAATCATCTGAATACTCCTATGGATAATAAGAGACATTAACTGTTGCTTTATAAGCAAGGATCTGGTCTAATAGAAAAGATGTGGACGGCCTGACAATGACCTCCCTTGATCAGCCACCAATCAGCCTTGGAAAAGAAATATAATTGATATGATCTTGATAATATAGAAGAAATGGATCTCATTCAGAGGAGTCTGAGATGCATCAGGATTAGGTCTTC
>NW_009259600.1:8806169-8808136 GCF_000687185.1 Egretta garzetta | reverse complement strand
TATAAGGAAAACCACACCAGAAGTAGCTGCAGCAGAGTTTCCAGTGAGTCACCCTGCAAAAGCCAAGCGTAACCAGGAGCTGTGAGGCTTTGGCAGGCTTAAACCAGCCCAAGGCAGGAAGCTGGACCACGAGGACAAAGCAGCAGCTCAGGGGGAGATTTTAATGCAGTACCGTAGCATTCCTTTAAAGTAGACATAACTGGATTTTTTTTTCTTTGTCATTTGCATGTGCACCTCTCCCCTCAAAGTAAAGTGAGAACTAATCTCTCTGCTTCTGAAGAACTGTTCTTTGACTTCACTTGGTTCTGCAGTTATCACCTCATTGTCTTTTCCTCCCAGAGAGCACTGGCAGCTGTTTGCAGCCACCGTCTGGAGCTTTTTTCCAATTTTCTTGTAAACTGCTCTAAGCGCAGTGTCTGCCCTTGCTGCCGCCGGCACCACGCTCACAGGTCTCTGTAATGACCTGCCTTGGAGAGATCTCTGACCTTACCCTCTTCCCTCATCACCTTCAACTTACATGGAACTCTCACACAGCTGATCACAATCCCCTTCTCATAATATTGGCCTCTTTTGCACATGCCTTTGGTATAGCTTCTCTCCATCATTGTGCAGAGAGAAAAACTCCAAGGCAGCTGCCTTCCCAAGTGAGGGGATGCTGCAGAGCATGCTCTCTGTCTGACTGTAAACCATCTGCCTTTGTTCATACCTTATCTGTGCAGCTTCTTCCCAAAGTTTGCTCTCAAGTAGCATCAAACAGGCAACAAAAGTGCTCATAGCTAACTAAATCATAGGATCATAGTATGGTTTGGGTTGGAAAGGACCTTAAAGACCACCTATTTCCAAACTCTCTGCCACGGGCAGGGACACCTTCCACCAGACCGGGTTTCTCAAAGCCCCATCTAACCTGGCCTTGAACACTTCCAGGGATGGGGCATCCAGAGCTTCTCAGGGCAACCTGTTCCAGTGCCTCACAACCCTCATAGTGAAGAATTTCTTCTTTACACCTAATCTATATCTACCCTCTCTCAGGTTAAAGCCATTATCCCTTGGCCTATCACTACATGCCCCTGTAAAATGTCCCTTTCCAGCTTTCTTGTAGCCCCTTTTCAGGTACTGGAAAGCTGCTATAAGGTCTCCCCAGGACCTTCTCTTCTCCAGGATGAACAACCCCAGCTCTCTCAGGCTGTCTTCATAGCAGAGGTGTTTCAGCCCTCTGATCATCTTTGTGGCCCTCCTTTGGACTCCAACAATTCCATGTCCTTCTTATGTTGGAAGCTCCAGCGCTGGATACAGTGCTCCATGTGATCTCTCACCAGAGCAGAGTAGAGGGACAGAATCACCTCCCTCAACCTGCTGGCCACACTGCTTTTGATGCAGCTCAGGGTACAGTTGGATTTCTGTGCTGTGTGCATATCGCCTGCTCATGTTGAGCTTAAATGTATGAGGAGCGACAAGACAAATCCCACAACCCTTGGCTGCAACCTTTTCCCTGCTCCTCTCGCACAATTAGCTGTTTCCACTTAATTCATGCATTAGTTCATCTACTAATCATTTAATCTGTATCATGGAAACTCATGTCATGTTTTGTAAAAGATATCCCAGCGTGAAAATTACATCATTTTGTAATACGTACAGGCCTTTGCAGCTCACCCTTTGCAATTGTTAACCAAAAAGGGCAACCCTCAGGTGAAGCACCTCTATTACTCCAGACAAAATGTCACACTCATGGCATATGAAGTTCCTACAGATCAAAAAAACTCAAGAATTGGTTATGGCTACCTATTTCAGAAAATAGGTGTTGGTTGACAGCCGGCTGAATATGAGCCAGCAGTGTGCCCAGGTGGCCAAAAAGGCCAATGGCATCCTGGCCTGTATCAGCAACAGTGTGACCAGCAGGAGTAGGGAAGTGATCGTGCCTCTGCACTTGGTGCTGGTGAGGCTGGCTCTCAAATACTGTGTTCAGTTTT
>NW_009259600.1:8796136-8805921 GCF_000687185.1 Egretta garzetta | reverse complement strand
TCCCTGGAGGTATTTAAAAGAAGGATAGATGAGGTGCTTAGGGACATGGCTTAGTGGTGGGATGGCAGGGTTAGGTTAAAGGTTGGACTTGATGATCTTAGAGGTCTTTTCCAACCAAAGTGATTCTATGATTCTAAAAGAAAAAACAAGAAAAGACAGTTTGAGGAATTTAATCTTAAAGAGAGTAGCACCACATGGAGAAGACAACAAATTCTGCTTCAATCCCAGGCTAAGACCTAAGACGGAAGCTGAAATTCAGCTACTACGTGTCCCAGGAGGCACTGACGTTTTATGAGTGCTTCAGTTTTCACAGGACTAAAGGTTTGCTGAGGGGTGATTGCACGGTCCTGCTGAGGTGCAGTGAGGCCCCTTGCTCATGCCAGGGTGCATCAGAACCTGCAGACCTGGACAGACCGTGCCTGTAGCCTCCCTGCCAGCCTCCCTCTTCTTATTCCATTGTGTCTCCCTGCCAACAAGAGAAAGCGCTCCCTCCACCAGGATGTAGGAGAGCAGAGCTCAGCTCGTCCCTTTAAATGTGAACTGGAGCCAGTGAAAGGAGCAGCCATATTTTGAAACAAGGGAATGGCCACAGACTGATTTCCACATGGCTTGCTGGCACTGACTTTCAGAGGAGAGTTGAAGGCCCCGTGCAGGAGAGAGATTAGTCTTCACACTGCAGGGTGAAGTGAGTGAACTGGGACATATCCTTGCCCTAGGCGTATTCCACTCGCAGGGAGAGGGCTCTGCTCAAGGAAACACTGTCAGCTTTGTGGATGCCTGTCCTCGTTCCATGCTTTGGAGGAGAACCCAGGGATTTGATCTGGGGATGTTATTATGATTTGGAGACACTATTATAGTCCTGTGGCTATGGGGTCTTTAGTGGAGATTAGAGCAAAAATAATTAAATTCAAAAGGATTACAGAATCCATGCAGAGCCAAATACCTTCCTTAGCCAGGGGCATCCAAACTGTACTTAGAGCTCGCTTGTTCAAGTCACTATTACAGCTAACAAGAATGGATATATTTTTGGTCTAGGAGCTTTAAAAGGAAAGTTGTCAGCTGAGAGACAAAAGATATTAATTCTGAGACTAGTTTTTGGCAGGACTGGGAAGACTACTGAGATTGCCTGAAAAGTCTCTGGAAGTTCGGCGCTGTCCTAGCAACCCTGAGAATGACATTAAAGAGAGCAGATACAGACCCTGTCCAGACCACAAACCCCACATGTACCAATCCCCAGGTCCACTGGGCTCTTTTAAAACAGCTGACATTATTTTCCAGCTTTTTAAATTATCCTAGCTCCTCTGAGCTGACATAAATCTAGACAGTAAGCTAAGCCTGGAGACAGGAGAAACATATCCAGCTCTTCGATTCCCTGCTGAATGCTGTGATGGGACTTGAACTGGCAAGAGGTTTGAAGTGAAGCTGCCTCAGACTTTTTGTGAAGCCAACATACCAGAAGATCTCCAATCCCTAAAGCATTTTTTATTACAGAACAAAATAATGAACCAAACATTAAAGTCAGTAAACAGGAGAAAACTCAGAATGTCTGGATGAGACTGCTCAAGTAAAAGGCTTTAAAGCAAAGCTCCTTGGTGTCCTTGCAGCATGGGGTATGTTCTCCAGCCCTGCTCCTTGCAGGTTTCCTGAGCCATGCTGGTTCATGTCATCCCCACTGATGCTCACAGCTCCTTTTGTTCAGGAGCCTCTGGGACCTTATTTTGCTGCAGACGTGCTCATTGGCCCTCGCTGAGCTTCTAGCCCCCAGCTGCAGGGCTCCTGTGCACCCCTGCCAAGCTGCCTGGGGGCAGCTAGCAACAGGGACCCTTACCCCGTGCTCTGGCCATTGGCCCCGGTGGGGTGGTTGTCAGGACAAAACAGAGGCTCACGTCTGCTCCCGCACTAGGAGACCCCTCACTTTGCTTCTGTCTGATTCAGGGCTGCTGGGCTGAAGCAGGGTGATGTGGAGGAGGGTTTATCTCTCTCTGCTTCACCAATTTCTGTTTCTTGTCCAAGCAGTTTGCATACCTTTAAAATAGCTTGGGAGGGGGAAAGAGGCACAGACGCTTGCTGGCTGCTCCTGTTACAGATTCTCTGGCAATGAGATGATTTTGCCCACACACTTAGTGCTGACAGGGAGATGGCAAAACACGGTTGCTGGTACGCCTGGTACTTGCAGCCCCCAGCCTCTGTCACTTTTGCTGCTGGTACCCTGTGCCCCCATCGCAGCTTCCCCAGCAGGCAGAGAGCCAGGGCCAGCAGGCAGGAATAGGTTGCTGGTGGCTCCTGCCTGATGATAATGTCCCCTCTGTGGGCTGCAGTCCATGCTGCCTTCAGCAGCAAATGGGCAGAATTCAGGTTTCTCGGCACTGAGCCTTAAATCCCAGATTCCACGTGTGATTAATATAACAGAAAAGGCAATGGGGAAGGGTATAGACTAATCTTCATCCCTCAGAAAAATTACTGGGTGGCATCCATCTCTTCTGGGGAGACACAGAGTGAAGAAAAGTGATTCTTGAGACATATCCTTTCTTCCACCAGGAAAACAGTATGGAAGGAGTGGAGCTCTGTGCCTTTTATATGCAGTAGTAGACCTCTGGTGTTCTCACCCTGAAACCAAGAGAGAACATCAAATCCATCATCTGATTTTATTTGTATTATTCATAGTCAGGTGAAGTTGGAGGAGGCAAAGGAGAAAAAACAGCAGGACTGGTTTTAATCTCAGCAGGGAGACTGCTAGCGGAATATAAAAGTCACCCGGGTCCAGGCTTTATGCTAATGACTGATTAGTACATTGATGGAAGGTGGAACAGCACGGGGAGCAAACACAGAAAAAGAGGACCCCCAGAGTACCAGGTGAGATAGGAAACTCTGGGCTATGTCCAGTCAAGCAGACACAGATTTGCGTGCCAGGGCCCCATGTCCCAGGAGATGGGATGTCCGTGTTGCTGCAGCGGCTGGGACAAGAGGGAAAGACTTCATGGGTGGGAAAGAATTAGGTGTGCTCAGACAGCACCTGAGTGGGCAACACAGACATGCAGGGGAGAAAGGAAATGCCCAGTTTGGAATTTGAGAGGTGTCATGCAGCCCAACACAGCACATACCTGGTCCAAAAAATCAGACACCTATCAGGTACTGCTGGCAACATGAGTTCAGCCGGCTCCCAAATGGGATTTTATGGAGGTAATTTTGGCCTTTGGATCTGAAGCAGCCACTGTGGACTGTATTCTAGCTGTGAGGGTGCAGAAAAGTACCACCTCCAGCTGTAGCTCTAGTTCATCTCAGGAGGGTTTCTGTGAAAAAATGCACAAAAGAAAACCACCCCCTGTCAGCCTGGCTGCATGCCAGTGGAGGCTTACATCCCATACCCCAAATTACAGCTGTGTGCTCTTCTGTCAGACAGCAACGACTAAGGAAGATAAATGCAATGTGTGTTGCTCCGGCCTCCAGGAGCCTGTGTGCTGCATTGAGCACCGTTGGTTCAGCTCCTGAGAGTTTTTTAATACAGACAGTGCAAAAGCCAGAATTGAATTAAATCCACTGTAACAAGTAAAAACACTTCAAGAATTTGGTCTGGTGACATTAATGAATGGCTGAAGAGTATGTGTCTTGGAAGACATCTCAGGATTACCTGAAGGAGGATTAGTTTGTTCCACAGCTCACACACATCAATCATTTAGCTCCTCATGGATCCCTTAGCAAAGTAATTTTCATGACCCTTGATCTCTACTTTCTCTATGAACTTATTATCACAAGAGAATACTTAATTAATTCCAGGCATTATCCAGAGCAATCCCCTAAAACAGGGGTTCGCATATTTGCATCTTTTCAGTATTTCAAAAATACTTGAAAGTTTTGTATTGTTTTTAAGCATAAAAGGTTCAGGAAAAATACACAGCAAGCATTCACCACATCATTTGGACTCAGTTTACTACATTGGGCCTTCACAGTGCAGCTCAGAGCTCTGTCTGGGGCCACCAACCTTCCTAATACTTGAAGAGGAATGAAACTGTGCTGCTCCACATGGAGACTCAGTATTGACTGAGGAATCCAACATCTTTCAGAGAAAGGAAACTTATGTATCACCCCAGCAAAGAGATTCATTTCATCCTTACCTCTTACTGATTCTACATCAAAATCAGCTGGTTTTACATTTAATTCAATGAACTTATTCCTAGACTCTGGAGATGTGGGGATCACAATCAAACTCTTCAGCTCTAAGGGTTGTCTGAATGATTTCTTTGTTAGGGAGGGCTGGTTCTAGATCTAATGATGACAGCGAGAGAGTCTAGCTTACAGGGTGCAGAACAGGTCATCATTCATGATGGATTACATGTGCTATGGGCTAAACACCATACAAATACACAGATGCTATTTACACCAGGATGGAGAGCAGAGGCTGAATATCAGACCTTGTTTCTGCCTTTTCCTTAGGAATGCTGATATGATACAAATAAGAATATTAATGAAAAGGTTTGTAGTTTATGCACTGCTAACACACTGCCATTACTGTCACATCAAAGCTGTAATTCTGCTGAAATGAAGTGCAGTGATGAATTAATTAACTTCTGGTATGTGAAGAACTGGGAATCACATCTGTGCAGGATGTTTATGATACAAAGAAAGATTTGAGGAGTTTGGGACCAATTACCACATCCTAACAATGACAGTTGAGAGAGAAGCAACCCTGTCATTTTCCACAGGCTCTGTTGTGCGCCTCCTTCTTGCACCTGCACAGGGCAGTGAGCGGGTGCCACAAGCAAAGGGAGCAGTGGAGGCAGACACGAAGGAGCGAGAGCTGATGGGGCTTCAACTCAGCATCCCCAAGGCTGCAGCCGATGCAGCTGGGAGAGTGGGAGCAGGTAATAAACTGACCCAGAAAAATAGGTGGTGGCAACCTTGTTCCTCCCCCCAGGAGCAATAAGGAGCAGGAACTGAATTGTGACTTTCATTGGCAATTTGATCTTTGCTGTGTTCCCGAGGCAGTGAGACCATGCCCTGCCCCTCACCTTAGTGTGGATTGCAAAGTCACTGCTAAAGGAGATAACCAGCTGTAGGTCTTTCAGAGAGCCTGAATTTAATCCCCCCAGTGAGAGCATTCAGTTATGTATTTAGAAAGGAAAAAGGTTTCTACACGGTATAAATCCTTGCTTGATAATCCCAAAGCTAATGGGGAAGGCATTCGGTAGTAAACTACAGTCCTTGGACAAAGACATCTGTAACCAGACCGGAGCTCTATGATTAAACTCAAATTCACAGATTGGTTACATGCAGCTAATTTTATTCACTGAGAATACATGACCCCCCTAAGCGGATGTTTAAATTAAATAAGAATATTGATGACAAATGTTCAAAATGTAAGACAGATGCCTGCAACTTTTGGCATGAAATTTGGAACTGCCAAGAGGTTTGGGAATACTACTCTGGGGTCATTAGGAATTTGGATATCCAAAATGTTCCCCAGCTGCTGATCTCTTCAGAGGCTGCTATACTTGGTCCTGGAAAAATATAAAATCAGTGCAGTAAGTGATGGTGGGCTGGTAGAATGCATAAGCAGTTGAAGAAACTTTCCCTCTTTTCTAGGAAAAATGCGCTGATCTGAGTCTGGGCTTAAAAAAACAGTGTAATTAAAAAAAAAAATCCTGGTTCTTTAAGAAATTGGTGTTTGAACTGTCTGGATCTGGTCTTTCTCACTGTTTCTGAGTCCAGGAGTGACTGTTGGGAGTTCAGTTGAGTGTTGTGTTGTTGTTTCCCACGGGCGCATACAGACCTTGTCTGCTACAGTCAACGTCACCACTGCACCTTGGCCGCCTGCCCCTCACTGCTCAGCTGCTGTCTATGGAAGGCTTTTTCTCAGGTAAATAAATGGAATGGAAAGAGAAAGAAAAGAGGATGAAGGTTTAGTGTTTACCCCACAACAGACACGAGGTAGAAATCCCCAGGGTACGTGTGTGTGTCTGATCTGACGCCCAGGAAGTTAAGGGAAAGAATCTCATGTTATTTTAATTAGCTTCACACGAGATTCATTATTGCCATGCTATAAATAAAGTAGAGACACTTTGCATGGATCAGACATCAGACCAAAATTGGGAATAGGCTCTGTGTTTCTTGACTCTCCTCCTAACTACCAGACAATACAGTTTTTCCAATGCTGAGTCCCATAGCTCCTTCACCTAGGGATTTGATGGGAGCTCCAGATTATACTTAACCATGCCAAGCTACCATAGGTGGGGCCTTCAATCACAACCCAACATGTACCACTGCTTGTCTAAGCGACCCGGGAAAATCTTGCTTCAATTTATAGAGTTATGTGATCCAGCTATACTAGAGCTAGCAATTCTAGAAGAACATTGAGGTGTTTGATGTCTCATTTTCCTGCCAACAGGAAGAACAATTTATCCACTCATAACTGTTTCATAGCTAGACTGATAACTGGGAACAAAAAAGGTGTGTGTTACTAATACCACGTTTTTCCTAAGGTTGTATGAATACAGGCCAGAATTACTGAAAAAAAAAAAAAAAAGAATTTAATTTTGGAAAAAAACAAACAAACAAAAAAGGTAAAATGCCTCTTCTCTAAACTACTAGGAAGTTTAGTTTTCCACAATGGCCACTGGCAGCTTTCTCAGCAATTCATTTTAATAGCACACACTTTCTGGCAATAAAAAGGAGATAGCAACTAATACAATTAAGTCTGCAAAACAACCTCTAAACTGAAATGTGTCTCCCGACAGAACAAGCATAGGATTGTTCATTACAGTGCTCTCCAGGAATAACAAAAACAATTCCCAAAAATGCATTATTAATGGACATTCCCAGAATTAATGATAAAACAAACCAGATGTTCTCTTACATTGGTCTCATAAATGCAAAGTCAATATGCCAAACCAAAAACCCATCTTTGGAAAGCTATAGGCTATTTATGAAGGCACTTTAACTGTATTTCCCTTTACTATGACAGACAGAATTCCTTATCTGTAGTCTAAGACAACCTAGTTATGATTTTATATCTATTAATGAAGAAAAGGTTCCTGCCCAAGAGGAAATGCAGGTGAAATGTATGATTTTACATAGCCATAGCCATACATTTACTGTAGAACTGCCCATTTCAAATTAGACACATTTTTTGCAAAACAGAAAAATACAATATTCTTACATGAAGAACACTCCAGTCACAGTCACAGCTCCATACTATAACAGATCTGCTTAAAACATGGCTTAAGACTAAAACACCCTTCACCGAATAAGTTTTAGCTATACTAGTAGATAATAGTTTGATATTTATCCTTTACAGAACATGATGACTCGCATGGAATGGACTTTATTCCCCTGAGTAAAGATTGCAAAAGTCCACTGAAGCTGATAGAAAGCAAATATGACTGATAAAGGAAAGTACAAAGCAAATTATACATATGCTAATACCTTAATGTAATAATATCAAACATGGTGGGCCATCTGGTGTAAATCATCCTAGCTCTGATGAAGTCAATGGACCTGGAGCAATTTGCATCAGCTGAGGACTTGGACTGATATACAATATTTCTTAAAAGAATTTTTTTAAGAAAACCATTATTAAGAAAAATTTCTACTGAAAAGTTACAAGTGTGTGTTAGGAGTAAAGAGTAAACAGTAATCAAACACATGGGCTGATAGCAGAAATTTAGTAACTTTAGTTAATAACATTAGAAGAACACACAAGATTTTCAAGAAAACATTAGATTCTTATTTTATACAAATACTGGAGTCTGCTGTTATTTTTAATTATTGAACAGTGAGTGGTTTTTGTTTTCCTTGCTAACACTTTCAGCTGCCAAATGACATATGGAGGGAAACGGCAGCATTTAAGCTGAAGGATGCTGTAGCAACAGGCTCCGCTGCAATACCCTGTGCAGAGAGACGCAGAACCAACATCACTGAGGAAAAGGTAGAGGTAATTTTTTGCTTTGTGAACTTCATTAGCATGACATAGGTTGTTGGGGGTTTTTTTCAGCACCATCATTCTAATCTCTGTAATGACCAGCAGATATTGCCAAGATCATGTTCAAAGGTTCAGAGACGTTTAGAATGCTTTGTGCCTGTTGCTGCAAGGTGTCATCTGCCCTGCTGCTCCACCTGGCTGGGGGACCGAGCCCTCTGCACTGATACCCACATGCCCAGTCTAAGTAACACTGCAAATTCTCCTTATCATTATTGCTCCTCCACTTGGCAGGTTCATAAGATGAAATGCTAGCTCAAGCCTTTCATCAATCCTGGATTACACTATTGCACCCTAGCGGAGGTGAACAGTCTTCCTGATCTTGCAGGACCAGACATGACCATCTGCATAAGCTCCACTTTGCAGGTCTTGGAGAGCTGAACAGTTCTGAACTCCAGGACAGCTCAAACACGTGCGTTTCACTGAGGGCTGAACACCGCACAGCCCACTTTGGGGTCTCAGCACAAGGAGGGTCCAGGTACACCATATCTCCTTCCCAGACCACAGCCATCTTTCCTTCCAGCAGAGTCAGCACAGGAGAGGCACAGGTACTTGCTTGGGTCTTACCCTGAGAAGGAGCTGACATGCTGTCAGAATGCATGCCTGGACCTAGACATGCAGATATCCCACATTATGTCCCAGGAAAGCATGGTCTATTGCTCCTCAGACACCCAGTCTCTCCATTGCAGGCTGGGGCAGGCTGCAGGAGAAACAGTGGTTTCAGGAATAGCAGATCCTGCTGACCGACCTCCCTCCAAACCTGGGGCTGGGGTCAGATGGCAGCCTGTCAGTTGTGGGGTGCAGGTTGGGCAGAGCGCCATGTAGAGGAGCCACATGTTGTGCTTCTGCCCTGCTTCCTCCACCACAAGGCCCACACCGAGTCCCAAAATACTGACTAGGTGAGGCTGAGACCTCTGGGACCTCCTGAACCCTTTGCAACTCTTCTCTTAGAGACAACCGAAAAACCAGCTGCAAGGCTGTTCAGTTGTGCAGATAATGAGACCCTCTTGAACCCCATTTCCCAAACTTCCTTACGGTCACAGACCCCTCAACTCCCAAGTGAATCACGAACAGCAGCTTTCCTGACAGGTGGGTTATCTTCAGCCTTCCCCTCCCAAATGCCACAGAGAGTGCTGTAGATACTCACATCAAATACACACGCGGCCTTTATTCATATGAGTGGGAACAAGGATGGGAAGATGTCAGTCCCTATGTCTCCAACAGGAGCTCAGAGACTGAAGCAAGAAACATGGCAAAAGCTGCTAACAGAGCAGAGCAACTAAAAGCATGTCCTGTCCTATCTTGGTCTGTATACTTAGGATCAGTCAAGAAAAATGGAAAGCAGAGGTGGATGTGCTTCTTAGTAGATATGAATATACATAGTAAATGAAAATATTAAATATTAAATAAAAGCAATTTGACTAAAAGAAAGAAATAATAAAATCTTGTTTCTCCATTTCACAGCTACTGATTACTGTTCAGTCATAACAAAGGTTCGAAGAACCTGTGACTGTCACCTTGTCCAAACTCTCGCTCAAAGCAGGGATTATGCAACGGGGAACACCCTTCATGGTTAGGCAGGATGGATATTTAAAGCAGATTAAGAAAATAATAAAATAATACTCGAAGGGTGTATTCTTCAGTTCTACAGAAGGCCACAGAAAAATAATTTGGTATTGGTTTTGCAAACTAGTCCATTTAACCTCTGTTAATTGCCTGTTTTCCAGTGATTTTAGATTCCATTTTTCAACTATTAGCAATTTTGTTAGGGAAACTATGCAAAATACATTCAAGTAGTGTTTGGGGAAGGCTG
>NW_009259600.1:8791846-8796090 GCF_000687185.1 Egretta garzetta | reverse complement strand
AAATCAAATGGAGGAATACAGCTGGAAAACAAAATTTTAACTGATACTTAACTGAGTGTGGGAAACTAAGCCCTCAAATTTGACAGTCAGTGGTAACAAAGTGACACAAAACTTAAATATTCAAGAGCTATCCACAGGAGTCAAGAAGAAATTGAGCAGTGGGTGCATACAAGGAGAGTGAGTGACTACATATAAGGAAAGTGAGACACAAGAGTGAAATATTTTCCAGCCCTTGGACCTAATATCCCACAGTCCTAAAACAGCCCCAGTGAGTGTTGTAGGTTATTTACACAAATTTGCTGAAATCCATTTAGCAAGATCTCTCACAATTTGTGTTGCATGACCCCAAGACAATAATTGTCCCAAGATGACTTTCAAGCTGCTGCTACTGGATTTGTCTTTCTTGCTGCACATCTCAATGATTTTGAAAAGTCCTTACTCTTACTTGCATGATACTAAAATTCAGAGGGGCTTCAGAAACATTTTTGATGTATTATTTCCTAGTGGCACCAAGAACATAGAGCACTTTGTGACTGACTCTACATTAATGAGGTCACACACGTAATCGATACATGAAATAATCACAGGCAAATGAAAACTTCCTTTCTTGTTACACCATTGCATTTTTTAAAAGGCAGTTTTGGAAATAAGTTGGCTTCACTGACTTTTAAATATGTGGCAGTATCACCCCAACCAAAAATGTATTTATCAGTACAATGCCTGCGGGACAGCTTGCAGTATTTCAGTGTTACTGATGTACATGGGACCTGACCTTAGGGAATCTTGTGTAAGCAGAGGGTAACCCAGGGATGAATCAGAACCTGCATGTCCCCGTGGCCAGGACGCAGATCACTGGGCCCATCGCGTGCAGTCTGCCAGGACAACAGGTATAGCAGGAGAATAAACTTGTATGAAAACACGTTAATGTGTTTGTCGTGCTGTAAGGGCCTCATTCTTGTTCTCTCAGTGGCATCCCATGCAAAGTCTCTCTCTGATCCTTTCTCTCATGTGCTGACATTAATTCAGTGTTTTTACATGAATCCCCTGGGCCTAGAGATAATTAAGAACAACTTACTTGGCAGGCACCCAACATCTGTAATTAGATCTATTAAAGCTTAAAACGTCTCAATTAGTCTTTACTGAAAAACATGCAGTCAAAACCTTTTGACTTTTAAAAAGTCAAAACTTTTTAAGCAAAGAAATTTATCATTCCCCTCAAAAAACTTTGTGAAATATTTACCCCAGCGTACCGTTTTACAAAAGGCACGCTGAAGCCTTCAACTAAACCTTCAGTAGGAAAGAAGGTCTCCTCCAGAGGAGGAGAGGAGCAGCAGATAAACTTCAGAGGAGAAAAAAGCCCCGCGGCACCAGGAGGGACAGCGCCCGCCGCTCAGTTTCGGCGGGAAGGCACAGGGCCTAATCTAACCCATATGGCAAACGAGCTTCTGTGCGCCGCTGCGCGCTCGCCTCGGATATCTACCCGCCGCCTATTAATTTTAAGATAAAGCAACACATGCGATATTTGGGGTTTATGTGTCGCTACTATCTGTAATTTACAGGCACAGGGAACTGCAGGACTAAGTAACGAGTTGTTATTTGTGCTACGACGGCTCCCGAAGGCCGTGCTGGGCCTGCTCTCCCGCCCACCCCGGATCCCCCGGCCATTGCCCGCCCCATGGCGCATGCCCCACACGCGTGCCCCCCCACGCACCGCGTGCCCCACACGCCGCGCCACCCACCCCTTCGCAGAGCGGCTGAGGTGGGGAGGGGCCTCCGGGGATGAAGGGGCCTCCGGGAATGGGATCCCCTGGCCCAAGGGCCCTGCTCAAGCAGGGCCGCCCAGAGCCGGCCGCCCAGCACCGCCCACCCTGGGCTGCCCCGGCGCCACAGCAGGGTGAGGGTACAAGCTGTCACGGGCAACACCCTCTGTTGCCTTTTGGGTTACTGTGTGGCAACCAGAGAGATTATAGGTATTAGTGTGTATCTGGCTGGTTTTGTGGTAAAGCTTTTATGATGAAAACATTTTCTGATTGCTGCCTGCTGGCTTGTCTTTAATAAACATGAAGTTTGAAAACTTTTTGGTTCCAAGGTTAACTGTTGCTATTCCCTGAAAAGCAGAGGTGCCATGTTTTTCGTGTGCGACCTTGTGATGTCTTCTGTCCCTTGGCATAGCCCCCTCCCTCTGGCCGCGGCTGAGCAGAGCCGGGGTAAGCTGGAGGTGGTTTTCCCTCCTTTAAATAGAGACTGCAAATATATAATTTTTGTATTTCTTTTACAGACTTCCCTATTTTATCACTGCTTACACGTATTTAAATATAGGTCTCCAGCATAACATTTGCACTGTCCTGCGTATAAGATTTCTTCCCCTCTAAAGTGTCAGAGATAATTACTCAGTCTCAAGAGTACGAACATATTACACTGCCCTGGACTTTTCAGACTTGATAAAAATAATCTCCATTCTTATCCAAATGTTTCAGAGCTCTGTCAGCAAACAAAGAGTAAATCTTTACAGACCCCTGTATCCAGCCACAAGGTATTAACTGAAGCTACAGCTGTACCTAAAGTGGCAGAGCATTAGGACCAATGTATTTACGCGGCTTTCCCTGGATCTCCCTCCAGCTGCTTGCAAACTTCCACCTGGAAGGTTGCCCCTGTGGCTGGAACCAAGGAGCAAGTAGCAGCTCGAGGGCACCCCACAGCCAGGTTTGCCCCTGGGGGTGGAACCAAGGAGCAAGCAGCAGCTCGAGGGCACCCCACAGCCCTCGCAAGGAGGACATGTTCCCTCCCCATGTCTGCCCCCGGGTCTGTGACACACCAGGAGGGCTGGGCAGGGCTGCCCAAGGTCCTAAACTGTGAGGAAGTTGCACCACTGGCTCATCTGTGGCTCCCAGGTGAGACCAAGCCGTGGCAGGAGGCGCCAGGGCAAGGGTACGTGACCAGTGGTGTGCAGGATCTCTCCTGTGTTTGTGCATTTGCTCCTCTCTCTGCCTTACCCTTGTTCTCGTTAGCACCAGGCACAGGCTGAGTGTCTGCCGGGCAGATTGCGCATATGGCGCATTCCTGGACAACTTCAAACACCATTTCCAAGCATGTGCAAGAGCTTCTACGCCATATTCCCGGCTGTTGCTGTATCACCCTAGGTGGGCTGCTCAGGGTCTTTCTGCAGGTGTTTGGAGACAAAGCATATTCCAAGAAACATCTACGTCTTATTATTACTGCTTCTCTCTCCTTTTTGTCTGATGCCAAAGGGGAAAGAATGCAAATATTAAAATACAGGAAATATGTTTATAATATCAAGGCATGTCCATGCAACCATTTGGTCAAGCCTGGGATCTGTTGCTGGTCAAAATTCAGTAATGTGACTTAGAGAAGACATGACCAAGGTAGATGGACACTAAAAAAAAAGGATCAGGGTAAAGCAAGGTAAGGGTTAAAGTTACATGACAGTTTAGTGGCTGGAGATGTTATTTACAACTTTGGAGTAAAAATTTTAATTTATCATTTTAGGCATCTTAAAGTGAGTAGTTTATGATGCAGAACGCCAGAACAGAAAGTAATTACATGTAATATGTTAATTTAGATGAGTAATTTTGCAGTACCCATAATTAAGGAGAGTGACAGCATGCTAAATACTAGCTAACTAACCTCTGGCAGGGAAGCCTGCTCCTGGAACCTGGGGAACCCAGTGGTGATCCATCTCCTACACGCTTTTAAAACAATAATAGAAAGGCTTTCACTTTTCCAGATTCTTGTAATGAAATCTCGCACTGCAAAAATGCTTCCTGCAGCACACCCTGCACTCACAAAAATCACATTTGTCAGTGTTTTGGAATGGGAATTAGCACCACAGTGACCAGAAGGAAAGCATTTGACTATACAAAAAAAATGTATTTGAATAAACTGCCAAGAAAAAAAAAGGTGATCTTCAGAAGTACCAAAGACTGACCTAAATATTCTCTTCTAGAAGCAAAAAGAGGTGTTTTATAAGACTTCATCAAACATGCTTCATGGCGAGCTGGCTTTGACAGTGTGATTCCAAGTCATGTAGATGAGATTCTCATTAACTGAGCCGTAGCTTGATTCGACTCGTCTTGGGGTTCGGCGGATCACCTGCGCAGTGAGCTGTTACCCAGCAGGCAGGCACCCCAACTCCTGCAATCGGAGGGTGAGCTGGAATAAACCAGCATGGGTTCTGGTCCTGAAACTGGAAGCGGAACCCTAATTCACTCTGTGCGTGATAAATG